>NW_027029821.1:0-1404 GCF_034236695.1 Oncorhynchus nerka
GGCATTATGTATGTTACTTGGTTGGGCATTATGTATGTTCATTGTGGCTTGGGCATTATGCATGTTACTGGTTGGGCATTATGTATGTTACTGGCTGGGCATTATGCATGTTACTGGCTGGGCATTATGTATGTTTACTGTGGCTGGGCATTATGTATGTTACTGGTGGCTGGGCTAATATGTACAATGGGTCAGGCATTATGCATGTTTGGCTGGGCATTATGTATGTTACATTGTATTGGGCATTATGCATGTTACTGGCTTGGGCATTATGCATGTTACTGGCTGGGCAATATGCATGCTTATTGTGGCTGGGCATTATGTATGTTACTGGCTGGGCAGTAATATGTACTGGTCATATATGCTTACTGTGGCTGGTCATTATGCATGTTACTGGGTTGGGCATTAATATGCACTGGTCACTGGTCATTATGCATGTCACTGGCTGCATATGTGCATGTTACTGTGGTCAGTTAATATGCATGTCACTGGCTGGGCATTATGCATGTCATTGTGGCTGGGCATTATGCATGTCACTGGTCATTATGTGCATGTTATCTGTGGCTGGGCATGGCGTATGCATGCATTATCACTGGGCACATGCAGCATTGATGGGCATTCGGTATCACTGGTCAGCATTATACGTTGTCAGGCATTATGTATGTTAATATTAAGTATTATTGTCATCATTGGGCATTATGTATGTTATCTGGGTAATAGTGCATGTCACTGGTCATTATGCATTATGCATTGTGGTGGGCATTATGCATGTTACTGGCTGGGCATTATGTATGTCACTGGTCAGCATTATGTACGTTACTGTGGCTGGGCATTATGCATGTTCATTGGGCATTATGTAGTTTCACTGTCTGGGCATTATGTATGCATGTGGCTGGGCATTATGCCACTGGCTGGGCATTATGCATGTTACTGGCTGGGCATTATGTACTGATCATGTTGCATTATGTATACATCACTGGGCATTATGGTCACTGGTGGGCATTATGTATGTTACTGGCTGGGCATTATGTATGTTATTGTGGTTGGGCATTATGTATGTTATGAGGCTGGGCATTATGTATGCTACTGTGGTTGGGCATTATGTATGTTACTGGTTTGGGCATTATGTATGTTACTGGCTGGGCATTATGTATGTTACTGGTGCATGGGCATTATGTATGTTACTGGTCACTGGGCATTATGTATGTTATTGTGGCTGGGCATTATGTATGTTACTGGTTGGGTATTATGTATGTTACTTATTATATGTTACTGGCTGGGCATTATGTATGTTATTGTGGTTGGGTATTATGTATGTTACTGGTTGGGCATTATGTATGTTACTGGTTGGGTATTATGTATGTTACTGGTTGGGTATTATGTATGTTACTGGTTGGGTATTAT
>NW_027029822.1:0-1405 GCF_034236695.1 Oncorhynchus nerka
AAGACACAGAGAGCAGGCAATGGCATTACCACAATCTCTAGGCCGTGCCGAGTCTTCAACGAGATATCCCGCTTGACCGTAGCTTCGCTCTCGGTCTGAGCGCAGGCGACCACTAGGCAGTTAGGCCTCAAAATTAAGCCTGCCCTACAACGTCATTTTGCTTTTGGGTGACGGCAGAGTGAACCGTTAAGTGAGAAGCACAACCCGACCTCAGGTACGTTCCTAAGGTCCTCCCGATCCGTGCAAGCCTAACCTTGACCGTGTGGCATTAACCCTTAATAGTTAAAAGAAGGTGTTTACTTCAAAGAGTTTGCATTGACTTCTCTCCCCATAGGAATACATTGCCTGCACCCTAAATTCAACCTGAAGCCTATATGGGTTATGAATGCCGTATGAACCTGTCTTTGGTAACAGTCCATCAGGCCAGTATGAGGTCTACCTGTGTTGATTCTAAGCTTCCTGGACCAACCGGAAGTGGTTAAAATCACCCTAAAAGTGTTTTTCCATACCCTGCCTGCAGTTTGATAGACATAGTGCATTCAACCCTGTGTAAATCAGTCAATTCTTAATGTAAGGACTTAAAACTCAGGATTCTGTAACAGCATACCCCAGTGAGGATATGTGTTGACTTATAGCTTCCTGTGCCAACCGGAAGTGCCATAATTGGTGTCTCTTGGGCTGTTTCGAGGGGTTAAAAAGTCAGATCTTTCCAAAACTTCATATATGTGATTAGGCAACCCCCATGAACTGTAAATCAGTCATTTTTCCCATAAAATTTCAAAGGAAAACTAAATCACACACACACACAGCTTGGAAGGAGGGACCCATTGGGGTGCGTAGAGACATACACTGCCTGCATTAGTTAACCTTGTTGGAACTTTTAAAGAACCGTCAGACCTAGAGTTCCGAAACTTTAGAATCCTGTTCTAGACCTCAGGTCGATAGTGCGTGGTGAGTTACGTGGCTCTAGACGGTTCTCGGACCGAGAAACAGCTTCGTACATTTGCAATGACTTCAATTCATTTTGACCATTACGAAAATGGCGACATTTAGAAATGTCTCAGAGACACAAGACTAGGTGCATTGCGACCGTCTCGGCCCATATAGACAGACCCCAACGTTTCTGTCCGATAGCTCATTCAAGGACCCCGTGGCAAGTCATGGAAAAATGTTGATTTTCAGCACCAATTAGGGTTTTGCTCGGACACCAAATGACCGATCAAGCCAGGGAACTTAGGATTCGGGGTCGCCTCAGCTGAGCCTACACGTGCACATAAGAAATGGACCCGCTGGCTGGAACGCAACTACGTGCTTTATGTTTTTAATGGTTTGAACATAAGACGTTGTGAACCTTGGGCCAGCTCTGAAGTATGTGATAGTTGGCTACTAAACGAGTTGGAAAAAG
>NW_027029823.1:0-1408 GCF_034236695.1 Oncorhynchus nerka
ATAGTAGTCAACAGTTACAGTAGTCAACAGTTACAGTAGTCAACAGCTACAGTAGTCAACAGTTATAGTAGTCAACAGTTATAATAGTTAATAGTTACAGTAGTTAACAGTTATAGTAGTCAACAGTTACAGTAGTCAACAGTTATAATAGTTAATAGTTACAGTAGTTAACAGTTATAGTAGTCAACAGTTATAGTAGTCAACAGTTAATAGTTAACAGTTATAAAGTTAATAGTTACAGTAGAGTCAACAGTTATAGTAGTCAACAGTTATAGTAGTCAACAGTTATAGTAGTCAACAGTTATAGTAGTCAACAGTTACAGTAGTCAACAGTTATAGTTAACAGTTACAGTAGTCAACAGTTACAGTAGTCAACAGTTACAGTAGTCAACAGTTACAGTAGTCAACAGTTATAATAGTTAATAGTTACAGTAGTCAACAGTTATAATAGTTAATAGTTACAGTAGTCAACAGTTATAGTAGTCAACAGTTATAATAGTCAACAGTTATAGTAGTCAACAGTTACAGTAGTCAACAGTTATAATAGTCAACAGTTACAGTAGTTAATAGTTATAGTAGTCAACAGTTATAGTAGTCAACAGTTATAGTAGTCAACAGTTACAGTAGTCAACAGTTACAGTAGTCAACAGTTATATTAGTCAACAGTTACAGTAGTCAACAGTTATAGTAGTCAACAGTTATAATAGTTAACAGTTACAGTAGTCAACAGTTACAGTAGTCAACAGTTACAGTAGTCAACAGTTATAGTAGTCAACAGTTACAGTAGTCAACAGTTATAATAGTTAATAGTTACAGTAGTCAACAGTTATAGTAGTCAACAGTTATAATAGTTAATAGTTACAGTAGTCAACAGTTATAGTAGTCAACAGTTATAGTAGTTAACAGTTACAGTAGTCAACAGTTACAGTAGTCAACAGTTATATTAGTCAACAGTTACAGTAGTCAACAGTTATAGTAGTCAACAGTTATAATAGTTAATAGTTACAGTAGTCAACAGTTACAGTAGTCAACAGTTACAATAGTTAATAGTTACAGTAGTCAACAGTTACAGTAGTCAACAGTTACAGTAGTCAACAGTTATAATAGTTAATAGTTACAGTAGTCAACAGTTATAGTAGTCAACAGTTACAGTAGTTAACAGTTACAGTAGTCAACAGTTACAGTAGTCAACAGTTATAATAGTTAATAGTTACAGTAGTCAACAGTTACAGTAGTCAACAGTTATAATAGTTAATAGTTACAGTAGTCAACAGTTATAGTAGTCAACAGTTATAGTAGTCAACAGTTATAGTAGTTAATAGTTACAGTAGTCAACAGTTATAGTAGTCAACAGTTATAATAGTCAACAGTTACAGTAGTCAACAGTTATAGTAGTCAACAGTTATAA
>NW_027029824.1:0-1408 GCF_034236695.1 Oncorhynchus nerka
CTGTTTGTCTCTGCGTACCCGGCTCTGATGCTGTCTCTGTTTGTCTCTGCGTGCCCGGTTCCTGACGCTGTCTCTGTCCTGTTTGATGTCTGTTCCCTGCATCAGGATTAATGTTTGTTTGTCTCTGCGTACCCGGTTCTGACGCTGTCTGTGTTTGTCTCTGCGTACCCGGTTCTGATGCTGTCTCTGTTTGTCTCTGCGTACCCGGTTCTGACGCTGTCTCTGTCCTGTTTGATGTCTGTTCCCTGCATCAGGATTAATGTTTGTTTGTCTCTGCTTATCCAGTTCTGATGCTGTCTCTGTCCTGTTTGATGTCTGTTCCCTGCATCAGGATTAATGTTTGTTTGTCTCTGCGTACCCGGTTCTGACGCTGTCTCTGTCCTGTTTGATGTCTGTTCCCTGCATCAGGATTAATGTTTGTTTGTCTCTGCTTATCCGGTTCTGATGCTGTCTCTGTCTCTGTCTCTGACTGCTCTGTTCCCTGCATCAGGATCTGATGTCTCTGTTTGTCTCTGCGTACCCGGTTCTGACGCTGTCTCTGTTTGTCTCTGCGTACCCGGTTCTGACGCTGTCTCTGTCCTGTTTGATGTCTGTTCCCTGCATCAGGATTAATGTTTGTTTGTCTCTGCTTAACCGGTTCTGATGCTGTCTGTGTTTGTCTCTGCTTACCCGGTTCTGACGCTGTCTCTGTTTGTCTCTGCATATCCAGTTCTGATGCTGTCTCTGTTTGTCTCTGCGTACCCGGTTCTGATGCTGTCTCTGTTTGTCTCTGCGTACCCGGTTCTGATGCTGTCTCTGTTTGTCTCTGCGTACCCGGTTCTGATGCTGTCTCTGTTTGTCTCTGCGTACCCGGTTCTGACGCTGTCTCTGTCCTGTTTGATGTCTGTTCCCTGCATCAGGATTAATGTTTGTTTGTCTCTGCTTACCCGGTTCTGATGCTGTCTGTGTTTGTCTCTGCTTACCCGGTTCTGATGCTGTCTGTGTTTGTCTCTGCGTACCCAGTTCTGATCACTGTCTCTGTTTGTCTCTGCGTACCCAGTTCTGACGCTGTCTCTGTTTGTCTCTGCGCACCCGGTTCTGATGCTGTCTGTGTTTGTCTCTGCTCACCCGGTTCTGATGCTGTTCTGTGTTTGTCTCTGCGTACCCAGTTCTGACACTGTCTCTGTTTGTCTCTGCGTACTCCGGTTCTGACGCTGTCTCTGTTTGTCTCTGCGCACCCGGTTCTGACGCTGTCTCTGTCCTGTTTGATGTCTGTTCCCTGCATCAGGATTAATGTTTGTTTGTCTCTGCTTATCCGGTTCTGATGCTGTCTGTGTTTGTCTCTGCGTACCCGGTTCTGATGCTGTCTGTGTTTGTCTCTGCGCACTCCGGTTCTGACGCTGTCTCTGTTTGTCTCTGCTTATCGGTT
>NW_027029825.1:0-1409 GCF_034236695.1 Oncorhynchus nerka
GAGGGATTTGAACCCTCGCCTCCAATCGGAGACCAGAATACCCCTGTAACTAGGAAGGATTCTCACCTTGAGTCTGGCGCCTTAGACCACTCGGCCATCCTGACAATTACAAATCCTTAAAATTCATATTTTTTCATGATTCTGTAACATAACGTCTGATATGTCTGATGGAAACATGCAGATCTTAAGATACAAAGAAAATAAACAAAACACGTTAAAGCTAATGAAAGATATAGTAAAAACTTGTTTTATGGAATTTGAGTAACTTTTTGAATTCTAAACTAGGCATATGATGACATGTGTCGAACGATTATTCGCATTTCATGTGTTGTCTGTTCTCAAACTATGACATATATCAAACGATTAATCACTGTTCATGTGTTTTCCTTTCACCATTTTGGAGAATTTTTAGGTATTGACAAAGAGCTATTTTTTAAGGCAAAAGGTGTGTCAGAAAAAACGTTAAAAGCTAATGAAAGATACAGTAAAAAATATTTTTTTATGGAATTTGAGTAACTTTTTGAATTCTAAACTAGGCATATGATGACATGTGTCGAACGATTATTCGCATTTCATGTGTTGTCTGTTCTCAAACTATGACATATATCAAACGATTAATCACTGTTCATGTGTTTTCCTTTCACCATTTTGGAGAATTTTTAGGTATTGACAAAGAGCTATTTTTAAGGCAAAAAGGTGTGTCAAGCGTTAAAGCTAATGAAGATACAGTAAAAATATTTTTATGGAGATTTGAGTAACTTTTTGAATTCTAAACTAGGCATATGATGACATGTGTCGAAACGAGTGTCGCATTTCATGTGTTGTCTTTTCTCAAACTATGACATATATCAAACGATTAATCACTGTTCATGTGTTTTCCTTAACCATTTTGAGAATTTTTAGGTATTTACAAAGAGCTATTTTTTAAGGCAAAAAGTGTGTCAGAAAAAAAAACGTTAAAAGCTAATGAAAGATACAGTAAAAAATATTTTTTATGGAATTTGAGTAACTTTTTTGAATTCTAAACTAGGCATATGATGACATGTGTCAAACGATTAT
Source organism: Oncorhynchus nerka (assembly GCF_034236695.1). Classification (NCBI taxonomy): domain Eukaryota; kingdom Metazoa; phylum Chordata; class Actinopteri; order Salmoniformes; family Salmonidae; genus Oncorhynchus; species Oncorhynchus nerka. The sequence goes on from NW_027029825.1 coordinate 1,060, forward strand.
TCGCATTTCATGTGTTGTCTGTTCTCAAACTATGACATATATCAAACATTAATCACTGTTCATGTGTTTCCTTCACCATTTTGGAGAATTTTTAGGTATTTACAAAGAGCTTTTTTAAGGCAAAAGCTGTGTCAGAAGAGGGATTTGAACCTCGCCTTAATCGGAGAACAGAATACTCCTGTAACTAGAAGGATTCTCACCTTGAGTCTGGCACCTTAGACCACTCAGCCATCCTGACAATTATAAATCCTTAAAATTCATATTTTTTCATGATTTTGTAACATAACGCTGATATGTCTGATGGAAACATGAGATCTTAAGATACAAAGAAAATAAACAAAAACGTTAAA
>NW_027029826.1:0-1409 GCF_034236695.1 Oncorhynchus nerka
GACAGTACAGGCGATGGGTTACAAAAACGCTCTAGTTGAGATTGGTAGCCCCGATTTGAAATCCACTTTTCTGAAGAGCAGAGAAGCAGGGCAGATTTTAGCTTGCGGAACTTTTCCTCCAAAAATGCTCAGAAAGTGGTCAAAACGAAGGTTGAAAACACGTGGTAATGCAGTTACAAAAACCGCTGTACCGTAGTTCAGTGTGGAATATTTGATTCTGCACACACATGAATAGCTGGAGAAGTAGACGAATATCCCATTCATTACTAGCTTGGTCTAACTTGTTTGCAGTATTGGTCAAAATAGACACTGCTTGCCAAAATGTCACAGAAACTGATGTTGGTGCTGTTATTTAAACTCCTGTAACTTTTGATGCGAGTATCATTTTTCTATCAAACTCAAATTTGAGTAGCAGAGAAGGAGATGAAGCTGGAACACTTGACATGTCTTGTCTAAGTGGTTGCAAAGTGGATTTATTAAGCTGATTTGTGTCAAAATGGCTTGATTTCACTTACAAAGAATGTCACTTGAAGTGATGATGTCACAATGGGGACATAGGTTTCTTGAGAGATCCAATGAAAGCGGAAGGAGGACATAAAGAGGACAAGAAAGTGAAAAACGGAAACAGTATAACAGATATCAAAAATTCTATACAAACAACTTGATCGAGACCGTTGCGAATTTGTTGATATTGGAACTGCATTTCTAGCTTAAACGCTGTAGGAGGAGCGTCTCCTCATGATTTTGGCCCTGCAGCGTCGGCGAGTATCCTAGCCAACGGTTCCGTTTTGGAATATCAGAATTGACACAGAGAGCTGTTAGTGAAGAGCAGGTGAGGGGTTTCTTAAATCGCTCTCCCTCGAGAACGGTAGACCCAATTTTAAAAGCGTTTCCGCCCCTTGAGAAGCAGAGAAGTAGAGGAAGATTTTCTGCCAAACTATGTTTGTGTAACTGTTTGTTTAGTGGTCAAAACGATAGTTGTTTGGGAAAGTAATAAATTGCCTTGCTGCTGGCATGATTTACAGACACTTGAAAGTGAGGCGATGGGTTACAAAACGGCTCTAGTTAGAGATTGGTAGCCCGATTTGAAATCCGACTTTTCTATGAAGAGCAGAGAAGCAGGGGCAGATTTTAGCTTGCGGAACTTTTTCCTCAAAAATGCTCAGAAAGTGGTCAAAACGACCATTGTGGCAGAAAGTGAGGGCGATGGGTTACAAAAGCGGCTCTAGTTAGAGATTGGTAGCCCGATTTGAAATCCGACTTTTCTACGAAGAGCAGAGAAGCAGGCAGATTTTGGCTTGCTGGAACTTTTTTCCTCAAAAATGCTCAGAAAGTGGTCAAAAGCGACCATTAGCTTGAAAGTGAGGCGATGGGTTACAAAAAGCACGGCTCTAGTTAGAGATTAGCAG
>NW_027029827.1:0-1412 GCF_034236695.1 Oncorhynchus nerka
GACACATGTCCTACCATCAGCCAGTTATCTTCAACAGGACACATGTCCTACCATCAGCCAGTTATCTTCAACAGGACACATGTCCTCCCATCAGCCAGTTATCTTCAACAGGACACATGTCCTACCATCAGACAGACATGTCCTACCATCAGCCAGTTATCTTCAACAGGACACATGTCCTACCATCAGCCAGTTAGCTTCAACAGACACATGTCCTACCATCAGACAGTTATTTCAACAGGACACATGTCCTACCATCAGCCAGTTAGCTTCAACAGGACACATGTCCTACCATCAGCCAGACATGCCCTACCATCAGCCAGTTATCTTCATAGACACATGTCCTACCATCAGCCAGTTATCTTCAACAGGACACATGTCCTACCATCGGCCAGTTAGCTTCAACAGGACACATGTCCTACCATCAGCCAGTTAGCTTCAACAGGACACATGTCCTACCATCAGCCAGTTAGCTTCAACAGGACACATGTCCTACCATCAGCTTCAACAGGACACATGTCCTACCATCAGACAGTTATCTTCAACAGGACACATGTCCTACCATCAGCCAGTTATCTTCAACAGGACACATGTCCTCCCATCAGCCAGTTATCTTCAACAGGACACATGTCCTACCATCAGCCAGTTATCTTCAACAGGACACATGTCCTACCATCAGCCAGTTAGCTTCAACAGGACACATGTCCTACCATCAGACAGTTAGCTTCAACAGGACACATGTCCTACCATCAGCCAGTTAGCTTCAACAGGACAAATGTCCTACCATCAGCCAGTTAGCTTCAACAGGACACATGTCCTACCATCAGCCAGACACATGCCCTACCATCAGCCAGGTATCTTCAATAGGACACATGTCCTACCATCAGCCAGTTATCTTCAACAGGACACATGTCCTACCATCAGACAGTTATCCTCAACAGGACACATGTCCTCCCATCAGCCAGTTATCCTCAACAGGATGCATGTCCTACCATCAGACAGTTATCTTCAATGGGACACATGTCCTACCATCAGCCAGACACATGTCCTACCATCAGCCAGTTATCTTCAACAGGACACATGTCCTACCATCAGCCAGACACATGTAATACCATCAGCCAGTTATCTTCAACAGGACACATGTCCTACCATCAGCCAGACACATGTCCTACCATCAGCCAGTTATCTTCAATAGGACACATGTCCTACCATCAGCCAGTTATCCTCAACAGGATACATGTCCTACCATCAGACAGTTATCTTCAATGGGACACATGTCCTACCATCAGCCAGACACATGCCCTACCATCAGCCAGTTATCTTCAATAGGACACATGTCCTCCCATCAGCCAGTTATCTTCAACAGGACACATGTCCTACCATCAGACAGACACATGTCCTACCATCAGCCA
>NW_027029828.1:0-1413 GCF_034236695.1 Oncorhynchus nerka
CCACTACAATGTTAAAACATTCTACATTGTGACATTTCATTGATATCATGAAACAACTCCATCATTAATGTATTTTCTGATGTTTGATCAGATATCTTTTATCAGAGTATCTCTTGTGACATTGATCCCAGCTATGTGGTTTCTCTCCTGTGTGTGTTCTCTGGTGTGATATCAGGCTACTTGACTGAATAAAACTCTTCCCACATTGACTACAGCTGTAAGATTTCTCTCCTGTGTAAATCTCTGTTTACAATTATGCATCGTTCAAAAAATGCTACTACAATGTCAGGAGAAATAAATAGCTCCGGCAGATAACGTCAGCTAACAAGGAATACACATCATAAACTTTGACTAAATATGCATGTTTTACATATGTATGGCAAGATAAACTTACATTTGGCGTTTACTAGGCTATAATAGAGAGTCGGCACTCTCATTTAGCATACTGACTCCTCTATCATGGAGTCGACAGAAACCCAAAATGAAGACGTAAATATTCCCTTACCATGGCTGTTCTTGCTTCAGAAGACGTGGAAGGGTTAATACTCACCAAGTTAGCGTTCAGTTTTCAAGTCTGTGTCTTTCCGTTCTCAAACTAGACACTTTTCGGTCGAAATGTATGCAAATTTCAAGTGGATGCTCACCAAAACGTCGAAAGTATACATTATATTTCGAGTAAACTTGTCAAACTATGTTTATAATTAAGCCTTAGCATGTTATAAAGGTCTACAGCAATCGTGAGGGCGAACAGATAAGCACACGTTGTTCAGTCCGTCCTGAGAGAAAGAGAGAGAAATTTCCCAGCTCCCATTGGTGAAACTTTTTTTTTGCGTCACCGGGACGTTTGGGCACGCTGAACGTCTCGTGAGCGCGCGATTCTCACAGTTACACGCCTCATCGAAAGCAGGCTTCACGCTGAAGACGTAGAAACTGTTTCCATGGTTATAGCTGTTTGGGAAGTGTGTATACGATGACGTCAAAGTGATGGCAACTTTTCCCATTACAAGAGAGACTGGGAGAATGCATGCCCTGAGACTTCTGCTTTAGCTAGAGACAAAATTTAAACGGTTTTATAAGCTTTAGAGTGTTTCCTATTCGATAACAATTTTTATATGCATATATTAGCAACTTTTGACAAAAATTTATCATGGTTTATATGGGTGCCGAATTCCTCCAGAAGGGGCAGTATTCAGGCCTGTCCCTAATTAACATTGTAGGAGTATTTTAATGATGTCACAATGTAGAATGTTTTAACATTGTAGTAGGAGTATTTTAATGATGTCACAATGTAGAATGTTTTAACATTGTAGGTGTATTTTAATGATGTCACAATGTAGAATGTTTTAACATTGTAGGAGTATTTTAATGATGTCACAATGTAGAATGTTTTAACATTGTAGGAGTATTTTAATG
>NW_027029829.1:0-1413 GCF_034236695.1 Oncorhynchus nerka
CCTGAGACTGTCAGTACAGTAGTGTGGGGTATCAGGCTGAGATCTTTATTCCTGGAGACTATCAGTACAGTAGTGTGGGTATCAGGCTGAGATCTTTATTCCTGAGACTGTCAGTACAGTAGTGTGGGTATCAGGCTGAGATCTTTATTCCTGAGACTGTCAGTACAGTAGTGTGGGTATCAGGCTGAGATCTTTATTCCTGAGACTGTCAGTACAGTAGTGTGGGTATCAGGCTGAGATCTTTATTCCTGAGACTGTCAGTACAGTAGTGTGGGTATCAGGCTGAGATCTTTATTCCTGAGACTGTCAGTACAGTAGTGTGGGTATCAGGCTGAGATCTTTATTCCTGAGACTGTCAGTACAGTAGTGTGGGTATCAAGCTGAGATCTTTATTCCTGAGACTGTCAGTACAGTAGTGTGGGTATCAGGCTGAGATCTTTATTCCTGAGACTGTCAGTACAGTAGTGTGGGTATCAGGCTGAGATCTTTATTCCTGAGACTGTCAGTACAGTAGTGTGGGTATCAGGCTGAGATCTTTATTCCTGAGACTGTCAGTACAGTAGTGTGGGTATCAGGCTGAGATCTTTATTCCTGAGACTGTCAGTACAGTAGTGTGGGTATCAGGCTGAGATCTTTATTCCTGAGACTGTCAGTACAGTAGTGTGGGTATCAGGCTGAGATCTTTATTCCTGAGACTGTCAGTACAGTAGTGTGGGTATCAGGCTGAGATCTTTATTCCTGAGACTGTCAGTACAGTAGTGTGGGTATCAGGCTGAGATCTTTATTCCTGAGACTGTCAGTACAGTAGTGTGGGTATCAGGCTGAGATCTTTATTCCTGAGACTGTCAGTACAGTAGTGTGGGTATCAAGCTGAGATCTTTATTCCTGAGACTGTCAGTACAGTAGTGTGGGTATCAGGCTGAGATCTTTATTCCTGAGACTGTCAGTACAGTAGTGTGGGTATCAGGCTGAGATCTTTATTCCTGAGACTGTCAGTACAGTAGTGTGGGTATCAGGCTGAGATCTTTATTCCTGAGACTGTCAGTACAGTAGTGTGGGTATCAGGCTGAGATCTTTATTCCTGAGACTGTCAGTACAGTAGTGTGGGTATCAGGCTGAGATCTTTATTCCTGAGACTGTCAGTACAGTAGTGTGGGTATCAGGCTGAGATCTTTATTCCTGAGACTGTCAGTACAGTAGTGTGGGTATCAGGCTGAGATCTTTATTCCTGAGACTGTCAGTACAGTAGTGTGGGTATCAGGCTGAGATCTTTATTCCTGAGACTGTCAGTACAGTAGTGTGGGTATCAGGCTGAGATCTTTATTCCTGAGACTGTCAGTACAGTAGTGTGGGTATCAGGCTGAGATCTTTATTCCTGAGACTGTCAGTACAGTAGTGTGGGTATCAGGCTGA
>NW_027029830.1:0-1415 GCF_034236695.1 Oncorhynchus nerka
TACTACATAGAGGGTAAGTCATCCACTACGTAGAGGGTAAGTCATCCACTATGTAGAGGGTAAATCATCCACTACGTAGAGGGTAAGTCATCCACTACATAGAGGGTAAGTAATCTACTACATAGAGGGTAAGTCATCCACTAGGTAGAGGATAAGTCATCCACTACGTAGAATATAAGTCATCCACTACATAGAGGGTAAGTCATCCACTACATAGAGGGTAAGTCATCCACTACGTAGAGGATAAGTCATCCACTACGTAGAGGGTAAGTCATCCACTACATAGAGGGTAAGTCATCTACTACGTAGAGGGTAAGTCATCCACTACATAGAGGTAAGTCATCCACTATGTAGAGGGTAAGTCATCCACTACATAGAGGGTAAGTAATCTACTACATAGAGGGTAAGTCATCCACTACGTAGAATATAAGTCATCCACTACATAGAGGGTAAGTCATCCACTACGTAGAGGGTAAGTCATCCACTACATAGAGGGTAAGTCATCCACTACGTAGAGGGTAAGTCATCCACTACATAGAGGGTAAGTCATCCACTACGTAGAGGGTAAGTCATCCACTACGTAGAGGGTAAGTCATCCACTACGTAGAGGGTAAGTCATCCACTACATAGAGGGTAAGTCATCCACTACATAGAGGGTAAGTCATCCACTACGTAGAATATAAGTCATCCACTACATAGAGGGTAAGTCATCCACTACATAGAGGGTAAGTCAGCTACTACATAGAGGGTAAGTCATCCACTACATAGAGGGTAAGTCATCCACTACGTAGAGGATAAGTCATCCACTACATAGAGGTAAGTCATCCACTATGTAGAGGGTAAGTCATCCACTACATAGAGGGTAAGTCATCCACTACGTAGAGGGTAAGTCATCCACTACATAGAGGGTAAGTCATCCACTACATAGAGGATAAGTCATCCACTACATAGAGGGTAAGTCATCCACTACGTAGAGTATAAGTCATCCACTACATAGAGGGTAAGTCATCCACTACATAGAGGGTAAGTCATCCACTACATAGAGGGTAAGTCATCCACTACGTAGAGGATAAGTCATCCACTACATAGAGGGTAAGTCATCCACTACATAGAGGGTAAGTCATCCACTACGTAGAGGGTAAGTCATCCAACGTAGAATATAAGTCATCTACTACGTAGAGGGTAAGTCGCCATTTAGGACACAGACCTAGATGTGTAATTCTTTAGTTTCTCACTCTGTTTTGTTCTTTTTCACAGTCTGAAAGAGCTGATTTCACCATGGAGTTCATTTATTAAATGTCAAACTATGAATGAATAATTGGTTCAGGCCACACATTAAATCACAACCCACTGTGCTCTCTCTATAAAGCTGTGTTGTTATGTACGTGTGATTTTATAGTCAAATTTATAGTTTA
>NW_027029831.1:0-1416 GCF_034236695.1 Oncorhynchus nerka
CCCTGTCCCATCTGGCCAGGGGAAACAAAGTGGTGGTAACAATGTTGTAGCAGCCTACACCTAAACATTAGTGATCTGACATGCTGTATCAGTCTGATCAACTGTAGGCCTCTATACACCCTGTCCCATCTGGCCAGGGGAAACAAAGTGGAGGTAACAATGTTGTAGCAGCCTACACCTAAACATTAGTGATCTGACCTGCAGTATCAGTCTGATCAACTGTAGGCGTCTATACACCCTGTCCCATCTGGCCAGGGGAAACAAAGTGGTGGTAACAATGTTTAGCAGCCTACACCTAATACATTAGTGATCAGTCAACTGCCTCTATACACCCTGTCCCATCTCAGTAACTGAGCCTCAACTGTAGGCCTCAGTTTGATACACCCTGTCCCATCTGGCCAGGGAAACAAAGTGGTGGTAACAATGTTGTAGCAGCCTACACCTAAACATTAGTGATCTGACCTGCTGTATCAGTCTGATCAACTGTAGGCCTCTATACACCCTGTCCCATCTGGCAGGGAAACAGGGTAACAAACAGCCTAAGTGGAGGTAACAATGTTGTAGCAGCCTACACCTAAACATTAGTGATCTGACCTGCAGTGATCAGTTTGATCAACTGTAGGCAAAGTAGATGTGTATTATTGTAGCAGCCTATACACCCTGTCCCATCTGGCCAGGGGAAACAAAGTGGTGGTAACAATGTTGTAGCAGCCTACACCTAAACATTAGTGATCTGACCTGCTGTATCAGTCTGATCAACTGTAGGCCTCTATACACCCTGTCCCATCTGGCCAGGGGAAACAAAGTGGTGGTAACAATGTTGTAGCAGCCTACACCTAAATACATTAGTGATCTGACCTGCAGTATCAGTTTGATCAACTGTAGGCCTCTATACACCCTGTCCCATCTGGCCAGGGGAAACAAAGTGGTGGTAACAATGTTGTAGCAGCCTACACCTAAACATTAGTGATCTGACCTGCAGTATCAGTCTGATCAACTGTAGGATACTGTAGGCCTCTATACACCCTGTCCCATCTGGCCAGGGAAACAAGTGGTGGTAACAATGTTGTAGCAGCCTACACCTAAACATTAGTGATCTGACCTCCAGTATCAGTTTGATCAACTGTAGGCCTCATACACCCTGTCCCATCTGGCCAGGGAAACAAAGTGGTGGTAAACAATGTTGCAGCAGCCTACACCTCCAAAACATTAGTGATCTGACCTGCTGTATCCAGTCTGATCAACTGTAGGCCTCTATACACTGTCCCATCTGGCCAGGGAACAAAGTGGAGGTAACAATGTTGTAGCAGCCTACACCTAAATACATTAGTGATCTGACCTGCAGTATCAGTTTGACTCAACCAGGCCTCTATACACCCTGTCCCATCTGGCCAGGGGAAACAAAGTGGTGGTAAC
>NW_027029832.1:0-1416 GCF_034236695.1 Oncorhynchus nerka
GAAGAAATAGGTTACGGTTACGAAAAGGCTTAGGCTTACCCCAAATGTCACGTCCGTTCGTAGCTCTACTCCGTGTAGGCACAACAAGTCATCACACAGAGAGCACACTTGAAGCACAACTGCACTGCCTAGAAGGCCGCAACGGACTGAATTGGAATCCCTCAAACAGCACGCTAACTACATTCCGCTTTATGATGTCACAGTCAGCCCCTTGGAACACTGGTCCTCAACAATCACAAACACCTTGGATACCCAAGCCAAACATTCTCTAACCAATCACATTCACAAATCAACCAGGGAGAAGAAGGCTGCCAGGAATTGAATGCTGAAAAGCTAACCTCCTTCACAGAGCAACATCATAGGACTGGGAGTTTGTGTTCAACAGCAGGTTACACTCTGTCACTTGTTCCCTTCAACTGCTTGCGTTCCCCTATTAAACAAGGGCTTAGTTATTCTATAGGCTGCAGTGCAGATACTTCACATGCAGAGTACAACAACAAATAACAGAGGGCCTGTTACCACACCCTATAGGCTAGGAGTTGAACTTGGACCACAATGACATTGGTAGTAATTAGCCTGCAGCATAAATGACACCTCCCTAACGGGGACATAAAGTGGAAATGGAGTTGAGGAAAAGTCCTAATCAAATTGGCACATTTTTTTTCACCTTTATTTAACCAGGTAGGCAAGTTGAGAACAACTTCTCATTTACAATTGCGACCTGGCCAAGATAAAGCAAAGCAGTTCGACACATACAACGACACAGACTTACACATGGAGTAAAACAAATATACAGTCAATAATACAGTATAAACAAGTCTATATACGATGTGAGCAAATGAGGTGAGATAAGGGAGGTAAAGGCAAAAAAAGGCCATGGTGGCAAAGTAAATACAATATAGCAAGTCAAACACTGGAATGGTACATTTGCAATGGAAGAAATGTGCAAAGTAGGAATAAAAATAATGGGGTGCAAAGGAGCAAAATAAATTAGTTCATTCAATACAGTAGGGAAAGAGGTAGTTGTTTGGGCTAAATTATAGGTGGGCTATGTACAGGTGGAGTAATCTGTGAGCTGCTCTGACAGTTGGTGCTTAAAGCTAGTGAGGGAGATAAGTGTTTCCAGGTTCAGAGATTTTTGTAGTTCCTTCCAGTCATTGGCAGCAGAGAACTGGAAGGAGATGCGGCCAAAGAAAGATTTGGTTTTGGGGGTGACTAGAGAGATATACATACACCTGATTAGCAGAAATGCTTGCGTTACTAGCTCCAACAGCACAGTCAAGTCTAACAAGTAAGATCGAACCATGTTCCAACATTCCACACAATACACCCAAATGGAATTGGAATACATCAATATATGGACGAGCAATGTCACACCGTCCGTAGACTAACATACCTTACAATACAATACTTTAT
>NW_027029833.1:0-1419 GCF_034236695.1 Oncorhynchus nerka
CTCTCATGTCCATAATATAATAGTCTAGAGAGAGAGAGACACTGTACTCTCATGTCCATAATATAATAGTCTAGAGAGAGAGAGACTGTACTCTCATGTCCATAATATAATAGTCTAGAGAGAGAGAGACACTGTACTCTCATGTTATAATATAATAGTCTAGAGAGAGACTGTACTCTCCTGTCCATAATATAATAGTCTAGAGAGAGAGAGACTGTACTCTCATGTCCATAATATAATAGTCTAGAGAGAGAGAGACTGTACTCTCATGTCCATAATATAATAGTCTAGAGAGAGAGACTGTACTCTCATGTCCATAATATAATAGTCTAGAGAGAGAGAGAGCTGTACTCTCATGTCCATAATATAATAGTCTAGAGAGAGAGAGAGACTGTACTCTCCTGTCCATAATATAATAGTCTAGAGAGAGAGAGACTACTCTCATGTCCATAATATAATAGTCTAGAGAGAGAGACTGTACTCTCATGTCCATAATATAATAGTCTAGAGAGAGAAACTGTACTCTCATGTCCATAATATAATAGTCTAGAGAGAGAGAGACTGTACTCTCATGTCCATAATATAATAGTCTAGAGAGAGAGAGACTGTACTCTCATGTCCATAATATAATAGTCTAGAGAGAGAGACTGTACTCTCATGTCCATAATATAATAGTCTAGAGAGAGAGAACTGTACTCTCATGTCCATAATATAATAGTCTAGAGAGAGAGACTGTACTCTCATGTCCATAATATAATAGTCTAGAGAGAGAGAGAGACTACTCTCATGTCCATAATATAATAGTCTAGAGAGAGAGAGACTGTACTCTCATGTCCATAATATAATAGTCTAGAGAGAGAACTGTACTCTCATGTCCATAATATAATAGTCTAGAGAGAGGAGACTGTACTCTCATGTCCATAATATAATAGTCTGAGAGAGAGAGAGAGGGCTTCTCTGTGTCCATAATATAATAGTCTAGAGAGAGAGAGAGAGAGACTACTCTCATGTCCATAATATAATAGTCTAGAGAGAGAGAGAGACTGTACTCTCATGTCCATAATATAATAGTCTAGAGAGAGAGAGAGAGACTACTCTCATGTCCATAATATAATAGTCTAGAGAGAGACTGTACTCTCATGTCCATAATATAATATTCTAGAGAGAAGAGACCACTCTCATGTCCATAATATAATAGTTCTAGAGAGAGAGAGAACTGTACTCTCATGTCCATAATATAATAGTCTAGAGAGAGAGAGAACTGTACTCTCATGTCCATAATATAATAGTCTAGAGAGAGAGAAACTGTACTCATGTCCATAATATAATAGTCTAGAGAGAGAACTGTACTCTCATGTCCATAATATAATAGTCTAGGAGAGAAGACGACTGTACTCTCATGTCCATAATATAATAGTC
>NW_027029834.1:0-1422 GCF_034236695.1 Oncorhynchus nerka
ATAGTGAGGCTAACCAAGGTTCCCTAATGCTTTACTTATGGTAGAGCTAACCAAGGTTCCCTAATGCTTTACTTATAGTAGGCTAACCAAGTTCCCTAATGCTTTACTTATAGTAGAGCTAACCAAGTTCCTAATGCTTTTACTTATATTAGGCTAACCAAGTTCCCTAATGCTTTACTTATAGTAGGCTAACCAAGTTCCCTAATGCTTTACTTATAGTAGGCTAACCAAGTTCCCTAATGCTTTACTTATAGTAGGCTAACCAAGTTCCCTAATGCTTTACTTATAGTAGGCTAACCAAGTTCCCTAATGCTTTACTTATAGTAGGCTAACCAAGTTCCCTAATGCTTTACTTATAGTAGGCTAACCAAGTTCCCTAATGCTTTACTTATAGTAGGCTAACCAAGTTCCCTAATGCTTTACTTATAGTAGGCTAACCAAGTTCCCTAATGCTTTACTTATAGTAGGCTAACCAAGTTCCCTAATGCTTTACTTATAGTAGGCTAACCAAGTTCCCTAATGCTTTACTTATAGTAGGCTAACCAAGTTCCCTAATGCTTTACTTATAGTAGGCTAACCAAGTTCCCTAATGCTTTACTTATAGTAGGCTAACCAAGTTCCTAATGCTTTACTTATAGTAGGCTAACCAAGTTCCCTAATGCTTTACTTATAGTAGGCTAACCAAGTTCCCTAATGCTTTACTTATAGTAGGCTAACCAAGTTCCCTAATGCTTTACTTATAGTAGGCTAACCAAGTTCCCTAATGCTTTACTTATAGTAGGCTAACCAAGTTCCCTAATGCTTTACTTATAGTAGGCTAACCAAGTTCCCTAATGCTTTACTTATAGTAGGCTAACCAAGTTCCCTAATGCTTTACTTATAGTAGGCTAACCAAGTTCCCTAATGCTTTACTTATAGTAGGCTAACCAAGTTCCCTAATGCTTTACTTATAGTAGGCTAACCAAGTTCCCTAATGCTTTACTTATAGTAGGCTAACCAAGTTCCTAATGCTTTACTTATAGTAGGCTAACCAAGTTCCCTAATGCTTTACTTATAGTAGGCTAACCAAGTTCCCTAATGCTTTACTTATAGTAGGCTAACCAAGTTCCCTAATGCTTTACTTATAGTGGCCTAATAGGTTCCTAATGCTTTGCTTATAAGTAGGCTAACCAAGCTCCATAATGCTTTACTTATAGTGGGCTAACCAAGTTCCCTAATGCTTTATAGGTATGTAAGGTTCCCTAATGCTTTACTTATAGTAGGCTAACCAAGTTCCATAATGCTTTACTTATAGTAGGCTAACCCAAGTTCCCTAATGCTTTACTTATAGTAGGTGGGGATTTTAATATTTCTCTGAATAATTTAATTGACAGATGGCCTCCCAGGACAGTTTCATTTCTATGAATATTAGTTTGGCCTCCA
>NW_027029835.1:0-1422 GCF_034236695.1 Oncorhynchus nerka
ATTGGGGACTGGGCCCAGATCCAACAACATGCCTATCTAGTGAACCCTGAAAAGAGAGAGAAGCTCCGCAGTGAGGTGGAAAGTTATTACGGATATCGCGGGAGTTTACTCTTGAAATCAGTCCGTGGTAAGGAAAACTTGGTTGCTGATTATCTCTGGGGTGGGCAGTCAAAAAGATTTGTGTTTTGCGTTGAGCCAGCGTGTTTATTTGGAGTTTTATCTTTTATTCACAGAATCCATATAAAAATAAATTCTTAGCGATATCACGAAAACCATTCAATTGGGTATGATTATTATCAGATTATTGAAAATTAGATTATAAACGGGATGATATTTTAGAAAGCAGCGGAAGGTCTATAGTTCCTGGGAGGTTTAGAGAACAGTTGAGGATCCCATGGTCATTGTCTGGGAAACAAAAGTTTATTTAAAACTCTGAATATAATTAGATATAATTTAAGCAACCCGTATGTAGACAAACGTAGGTTTTAAGTTGGTAACAGGGCCCAGTCAGGAGGCTCTGAGTATAAATGTATGAGTTGCATTATCCTAGGAACTAACCATGAGATAGAAATGTGAAAATATTCCTGCAGGTAAAAATATTGTTGAAAAACTAATTGATTAGGTATGTTTGGGAATAGCATTGTGTGACTGATATGAGAGTTGTGTGAATGTGGAAATGAGTCTTAATCTGACGTTTGGATAGTAACATATAGAAATATGCTTACTCAGATTATTGAAAATTAGATAATAAACTGGATGATATTTTAGAAAGCAGCGGAAGGTCTATAGTTCCTGGGAGGCTTGATTTTGCCGTGGTCTCTGAAAGGTTAGAGAACTGTTGAGGATCCTATGGTCATTGTCTGGGAAAACAAAAGTTTATTTTTTTATTCTGCTGGGAGTATGTTTGGAGAGCTGCTGTGTAGCTATGGAGAGTCCTTGAAAAAGCCAATTGAATGTTTTTTTTTTTATTGTACATCATCATTTGTAAAAAAAAAAAAAATTGTTGGGTAAATTGTTTTGTAAATATGAATTCACATTTGTCGTGCCACTAAATAAACAATTAATTATTTAAGTCAATATTGTCAATATTATTATAATATGTTTTTATAATGGAGGGAAGGTGGACAGGGAGTTAAAAAAATGAACCCCAAAGGTTCTTTGAGGAACCATGATAAGGGGTTCTTCAAATAACATATAGGGGTTCCAACAAAAGGTTCTTCAAATAACTGTTTTAGCTTTTTGTCTGAAAGTTATTTTCTCAACTGCGATACCAACTCCAGTCAGCAGATGGCGATGTGTGTCTTTCAGGTGATTCTGCCACTGTGACGTGTAATATTGTGGACTGGACGCTCCTTCAACATCAACAGACGCATCAACAGTTAGTCAGACACTTTGATTCACTCAAACTCCTCTCATACTCTA
>NW_027029836.1:0-1423 GCF_034236695.1 Oncorhynchus nerka
AGGAGTCATGCTGCTTAGCAGTAATAATAAGATGATGAAATAACAATTTATAATAAACACTCTCAAATGCAAACCTTCTGGAGCTGCGCAAAGATCAAGGAAAATAAGAAAACAGCTGTACTTAATAACAAATGAATGAGGGGAACATTTCATTTTATTGCTCGGCCTTGTCTCAGGATGGTAAGTTGGTGGTTGAAGATATCCCTCTAGTGGTGTGGGGGCTGTGCTTTGGCAAAGTGGGTGGGGTTATATCCTTCCTGTTTGGCCCTGTCCGGGGGTGTCCTCGGATGGGGCCACAGTGTCTCCTGACCCCTCCTGTCTCAGCCTCCAGTATTTATGCTGCAGTAGTTTATGTGTCGGGGGGCTAGGGTCAGTTTGTTATATCTGGAGTACTTCTCCTGTCCTATTCGGTGTCCTGTGTGAATCTAAGTGTGCGTTCTCTAATTCTCTCCTTCTCTCTTTCTTTCTCTCTCTCGGAGGACCTGAGCCCTAGGACCATGCCCCAGGACTACCTGACATGATGACTCCTTGCTGTCCCCAGTCCACCTGGCCATGCTGCTGCTCCAGTTTCAACTGTTCTGCCTTACTATTATTCGACCATGCTGGTCATTTATGAACATTTGAACATCTTGGCCACGTTCTGTTATAATCTCCACCCGGCACAGCCAGAAGAGGACTGGCCACCCCACATATGCTCTCTCTAATTCTCTCTTTCTTTCTCTCTCTCCGAGGACCTGAGCCCTAGGACCGTGCCCCAGGACTACCTGACATGATGACTCCTTGCTGTCCCCAGTCCACCTGACTGTGCTGCTGCTCCAGTTTCAACTGTTCTGCCTTATTATTATTCGACCATGCTGGTCATTTATGAACATTTGAACATCTTGGCCACGTTCTGTTATAATCTCTACCCGGCACAGCCAGAAGAGGACTGGCCACCCCACATAGACTGGTTCCTCTCTAGGTTTCTTCCTAGGTTTTGGCCTTTCTAGGGAGTTTTTCCTAGCCACCGTGCTTTTACACCTGCATTGTTTGCTGTTTGGGGTTTTAGGCTGGGTTTCTGTACAGCACTTTGAGATATCAGATGATGTACGAAGGGCTATATAAATAAATTTGATTTGATTAGATTTTTCTATTCGATAATATTTTTTATATGCATATATTAGCAATTTTGGGGAAAAATATTTTCAGTTTACTATGGGCACGCACTTTCTCCAACAGGGGCAGTATAGAGCAAGAGTTCTAAGAGGTTAACTCATTATAATGCAATAAAATGAAATGTTCCCCTCATTCATTTGTTATTAAGTACAGCTGTTTTCTTATTTTCCTTGATCTTTGCTCGGCTCCAGAAGGTTTGCATTTGAGAGTGTTTATTATAAATTGTTATTTCATCATCTTATTATTACTGCATGACTCCGAGAGGAAC
>NW_027029837.1:0-1423 GCF_034236695.1 Oncorhynchus nerka
AACCTGTTGATCCTACCCCTACTTTTCGAACATTCTGTTAAAAATGCGCAACATTTCAGCGCCTACTACTCATACCAGGAATATAAAGTATATGCATATGATTAGTATGTGTGGATAGAAAACACTCAGACGTTTCTAAAACTGGTTAAATCACGGCTGTGACTATAACCAGAGGCGTGCGTTTCATCAGCGCAGGAAAATCTGATCACTGAAAATGGGAAAATATATCAATGCGCCCATGAGCGTGACGTTGAATGACCACATTAAATGGGGCCTAGGTTTGCAATACCTACAGCTTCCAACGGACAAAGAGACAGCCCATATCTTCCGGTCTCGACCGGATATTTTGGTTGAGATTTACGGACATTATTTCAAGACGTACAGCTATAGAATATACATCGCTCCGTGATCAATTTGATCGATTATTAACGTTTACTAATACCTAAAGTTCCATTACAAAGTATTTGAAGTGTTTTAGAAAGTTTATCGTCGACTTTTTATTTAAAAAAATGACGCTATGCTATAAAACACTGTTTTTTTCCTTGATCACACATCTTCATAGATCGATATCTAGCTATATTTGGACCGACGAATCAAAAAGACCCAATAGTGATGTTTATGGGACATCTAGGAGTGCCAACAAAGAGGATTGTCAAAGGTAATGAATGTTTTATATTTTATTTGTGCGTTTTTGTGTAGTCACCGACTATGCTAATTATTTTGTTTACGTCCCCTGCGGGTCTTTGGGGTGTTACATGCTATCAGATAATAGCTTCTCATGCTTTCGCCGAAAAGCATTTAAAAAATCTGACTTGTTGGCTGGATTCACAACGAGTGTAGATTTAATTCACTACCCTGCATGTGTGATTTAATGAACGTTTGAGTTTTAACGAGTGCTATTAGCATTTAGCGTAGCGCATTTGCATTTCCAGATGTCTAGATGGGACGCCTGCGTGTCGGGGGGACGCAAGAGGTTAAGAGAGCACGACAACACCTTTTCCCCCCTCAGGAGACTGAAAAGATTTGGCATGGATCCCCAGAACCTCAAAAGGTTCTACAGCTGCACCATCAAGAGGATCCTGACTGGTTGCAACACCACCTGGTATGGCAACTGCTCAGGATCTGACCGTAAGGCACTACTAAAATTGTATATTTTATGTTCACATAATTTAAAAAGCAGGTCACTAGGTGTAAGCAAAAGCATAAGCAAATAGGTCAACTGTGATATGACTAAAGAGTTCATCAGGGTGATTTTTCCACAAATAGACAGGTATTTTCCTTTCCATGGTAGCAAGATCTTAGCTATTTTTGCTAACTTTCTATTAAAACTTATTGGAGTGAGATCATTTATTTCAGGATATGTATACAGAGTATGTACACATCTCCGTCAGACCATTTTATTGGTAAACTACACGGTAATGTA
>NW_027029838.1:0-1423 GCF_034236695.1 Oncorhynchus nerka
AATACCAATCAGGTGTTTGACGAAATTATTCTTCAGACGTCATTGATCACGTGCTGCTGATAAAGTGAGACTGCTTTGAATTATTCCGCTTAGCGACTTCAGTACATGCCTCATAGCTCCAGTCTCAAACTTAACCACGTTCCTGCTGAAGAAGAGACGGTCGTCTGGATGGAGAAAGAAGCTCTCGTGAAAGAGGTGGAGGAAGAGGAGGCTGTTACAATACAAAAAAAAGTAGAGGTTGAGGCTGTTACTGTGAAAGAAGAAGAAAATGACGTCTCAGTTAAAGAAGAGGAAGACTACGTTTCAGTGGAAGAAGAAGAAGAAGCAGAGGAGGGGGAGGTGACGGTCTCATCGAACAATGAAGAAGAGGAGGAAACTGGATGTCTGGGCCCGGTTTCCCAAACGCATCTTAAGGCGTCCGATGGTTCTAACGATGAACCGGCCCTGATTAACACTAGTAAGTACAGTCTTAACAGAAGCACAGACTCTGCAGTTGTTGAACTGATGTGTGGTGTTAAAGGGGAAATTTGCAATTACTACATCCATATTGACTTTTAAATGTATTTATAGGCATTGATTCTTGGAGAATATAACGCATGCCTTATGAGCTTAGTTCAACTGTTTACCCCATCAGATCACCAAATAAGATTTTTTTTACTCCAATGTTTAGAAACAATGTAAACCAACACTGTATAGCCTCAACATGGTTAACTATAATGTTGATATCATGGATGGTCAGTCCTTTTATCCATAGGTCTGTCTATGAATTTGAGAGTAGTCACATTTCCCATCATCTTATTACCAAAACAAAATAGTGGTGGAATTACAGCTTTGTTATTGGTTGAACTGCAGATTGGTTGATTGATTGTTGTGTTGCTTTTTTAAAGGGGCAACCTAGTTTTTAAACAAACAAAATGGCTGCCCAGAGACCTGAGCTGTGTTAGAATACTCATACTAACTGCACTATTTGTGATGTTAATGTTATGTTAGCTACACTATCCTTACAAAACGCATAGCATATCTTTACAGCAGTATGTATCGGTATGTTAACTAACTACCTAACGTTAGTTGGCTACTTATACATCAAAATAGTACTAAATTCGCCAAATTATGACATATACACGCAGTACTTTAGGGCCCGTAATGCAATTCTTCAGGAAATGGGCGTGGCTTCAACGTTTTCAGATTTGAAGAAAATGTGGGAATATATGCATACGTTACACGTTATGTTAGCTACACTATCCTTACAAAACGCATAGCATATCTTTACAGCAGTGTGTATCGGTATGTTAACTAGCTACCTAACGTTAGTTGGCTACTTATACATCAAACTTGCCAGTCTAGTAACTATATTCTAACTAACTACCCAATGTTTATTGACTTGATTAGAGAGCAGAATACCTGATGAATTTAATAACGCTCA
>NW_027029839.1:0-1424 GCF_034236695.1 Oncorhynchus nerka
CTGACTGGCTGACTGACTGGCTGACTGGCTCTGACTGGCTGACTGACTGGCTGACTGGCTGACTGGCTGACTGGCTGGCTGGCTAACTGGCTGGCTGGCTGACTGGCTGGCTGGTTAACTGGCTGGCTGGCTGGTTGACTGGTTGACTGGCTGGCTGACTGGCTGGCTGACTGGCTGGTTAACTGGCTGGCTGGCTGGTTAACTGGCTGGCTGGCTGGCTGGCTGACTGACTGGCTGGTTAACTGGCTGGCTGGCTGATTAACTGGCTGGCTGACTGGATGGCTGGCTGGATGGCTGACTGGCTGGTTAACTGGCTGGCTGACTGGCTGGTTAACTGGCTGGCTGACTGGCTGGTTGACTGGCTGGCTGGTTGACTGGTTGACTGGTTGACTGGCTGGCTGGCTGGTTGACTGGTTGACTGGCTGGCTGACTAGTTGACTGGTTGACTGGCTGGCTGACTGGCTGGTTAACTGGCTGGCTGGCTGGCTGGTTAACTGGCTGGCTGGCTGACTGGCTGGCTGGTTAACTGGCTGGCTGGCTGGTTGACTGGTTGACTGGCTGGCTGACTGGCTGGCTGACTGGCTGGTTAACTGGCTGGCTGGCTGGCTGGCTGACTGACTGGCTGTTTAACTGGCTGGCTGGCTGATTAACTGGCTGGCTGACTGGATGGCTGGCTGGATGGCTGACTGGCTGGTTAACTGGCTGGCTGACTGGCTGGTTAACTGGCTGGCTGACTGGCTGGTTGACTGGCTGGCTGGTTGACTGGTTGACTGGCTGGCTGGCTGGCTGGCTGGTTGACTGGCTGGCTGGCTGGCTGACTGGCTGGTTGACTGGCTGGCTGACTGGCTGGTTGACTGGCTGGCTGACTGGCTGGTTGACTGGCTGGCTGGCTGGCTGACTGGCTGGATGGCTGGCTGCACACGACGGGGCTGCTCTCTGATTACTGTCTACATGTGAAATCATTGTAATGGTGCTTCTTCGCCTGTTTTTCTATGATGCAATCTAGAGAAATATGTATAAAAAATAACTTATACTGTGCACATCTTGAAGATACTGGAGACAATGGATGTACATCAAGATCTCATGGTCTCACTTCAGTCTTCAACTTTTGACGGTTAAGTTTAGGCATTAATTCCCCCGATTGGTTAAGGTTTGAGATAGGGTTAGCGGTGAATGGTTAAGGTTTGAGATAGGGTTAAAGGTGAATGGTTAAGGTTTGAGATAGGGTTAAAGGTGAATGGTTAAGGTTTGAGATAGGGTTAAAGGTGAATGGTTAAGGTTTGAGATAGGGTTAAAGGTGAATGGTTAAGGTTTGAGATAGGGTTAAAGGTGAATGGTTAAGGTTTGAGATAGGGTTAAAGGTGAATGGTTAAGGTTTGAGATAGGGTTAAAGGTGAATGGTTAAGGTTTGAGATAGGGTTAAA
>NW_027029840.1:0-1424 GCF_034236695.1 Oncorhynchus nerka
CAGCAATTCACTCAAATTGATTCCGTGGCACCCTTGAATTCAGTTACGCATGTGACTCAATATTGACTAATATGTACATACAGCCAGTACGGGATCGAACCCGTGACTGGCAAGATGAAATGATCAAACAACTGAGCTAACTGCCACTATCTATTGGGCTAATTTTGAGATGCACCCAGCCTCTGCAAGTGTGGTAGAATTATATACATGATTTGATAACAAAAGAGAAAAGGTACACTTATGGGTTCATTCCCTGTTCTGTAAAATGCATTTTTATTGTCTAAGGCAGGAAGCAGTTAAAGGCCATAGGGGACACTCAAAAATGTAGAGACACATAGACGCTAAGACCAGCTGGGCACAATGAACAAAGGGATTGTCTAAGGAGAGGGGTGGCTAAATGACAAACTGATGGATTGCAGGCATCAATCACATCACAGGGGAAACACAAGTCTGTTTGATCTCTAGACAAACCATATGAACAGAAGGCGACCAGGCACTGAACACACTAAAACTAGGAGACACATACAATAGGGACACAGGGTTAATTACAGGGTCTGAGCACAGGCCACAGGAAGGGGATGTATATTATCTTTAGGTCAAAGGAAGGGTCTTGACATCATATAATCTGGCCGAAAGCAGATGTGGGCGTTACTGGGCCGGAACAAGCAGGATGCACGGATTGAAATGTAACGTAATTTACATGGGATGGGCTTATATGTAATATGTGGAAAGGGTGGTCCGCGGGGCTCTCCGGCTTATGATACGGGTATTAAAAGTCTATCATTGAATTCAAAGTTCTTGGACGTGTCATTTTTGAACTGATTTTCCACTACAGATTTTGGGAGCATGCCAGGAGAATTAGAGACCAAAAACGTTCTGGCTGATGGGATCTTTGGACGATCTGGGCAAACAAGGGTACACCAGCAAAAGGTAAGAAAAACAGAAATGTTTGCGAGATCGCTTCAGAGATCCTGCCTCAGCAAGAGGAGCGTCAAGTAGGTCTCTCAAATTTCCTAAAAACTATAGAAACGAAAGAACTTTTGAAATTCAATGAATTTGCATGCATGTGTGTAAGCTTGGGAACTGTATAATGAATGTGCATGTTTGGTAATAAAATGAACTTTGCTGGTGTCGGGTGCGTGAACTTTGCTCGTTGAGTCATTCGCAGGGGACTGTTGTGAGCTGGACTGGTGGTTTAGCGCTCTCTGGCAGAGTGATTGGAATCAGGCACAGGGTTATAGCCAGTCTGTTGTTATGTTTTAGAAAATAGAGGGTAGTAGATAGATAAAATATTCATGGCTACCGCCAAGGAAAAGGTCTGTACGGATGGGGTATTTAAATAGATACAACATGGCCACCGCTTGAAATGAAGGTCTGTTACGGGTGAATATTTTGAACGTTAGCCTGATTGTGCGACGTTAAAG
>NW_027029841.1:0-1427 GCF_034236695.1 Oncorhynchus nerka
TATAGCATGACAAAAATCGTGATGGTACATGCCCATTGAACCATATTGCAAATGCACAGTGACTTTGCAAAAGTGAGAAAACATAAACAAATGGACATGATGAAATCAACACAACGAGTGATGGAAAGGTACAACTATCACTGTCGGCCATCCTGTATTCATCAGACCAGTCAATTTGTATTTTGAGGCATGTCAAGTTTCATATGGCATTTGGCCCCCAAAAGAAAGTGACTTTGACTTTGACTTTTGACTTCCTATGAAATCATATTGTAAATGGACAAATCATATTCCTTATGCACAAGTAAAAAAAATATAAAAATGATATTAAAATACAACTAAAGTATGTTGATACAGTTCTTATACGTGTGTAATTGACATAAAATTTGAAAGAATTTTGAAAAGCAGTCCAGAAAGCACTTTTTTAGGGTGTGAAGTTTTTACAAAATTTTGACATTTTTGACTTTTGACTTTGACTTCCTATGAAATCATATTGAAATTGACAAAACATATTCCTTATCCATGTAAAAAAAATATGATAATAAAATTGGACAAAAGTATATTCATACAGTTCTTACATGTGTAATTGACAGAAAAATCGAAAAGAATTTCGAAAAGCGGTCCAAAGCACTTTTTTAAGGGGTGATAAGTTTTTTACAAAAAATTCATTTTTTCAAATTTTGCTTTTGGACGTTGACTTAGGTCCCCATATCAATGAAAAACCACGGTGGAGCGGATTCGCCACCTGTTGAATTTTAAAAAGTGTTACAACTGGCAATAGCCATATGGCATTTGCAATATGCTTTGCATGAATCAACGCGAATTGGGTGGTATTGGACAATGTGTATATGGTTTGTCCGATGCCAATGACTTCCCATTCATTTTGTCCAATACAGGGGGTCTTCCCTTACATAATATAATAGAGACAGTAGATCTAGCTGGTCTGTCATATTATAATAGAGACAGTAGATCTAGCTGGTCTGTCATATTATAATGGAGACAGTAGATATAGATGGTCTGTCATAATATAATAGAGACAGTAGATCTAGCTGGTCTGTCATATTATAATAGAGACAGTAGATCTAGCTGGTCTGTCATAATATAATAGAGACAGTAGATCTAGCTGGTCTGTCATAATATAATAGAGACAGTAGATGTAGCTGGTCTGTCATAATATAATAGAGACATAGAGACAGTAGATCTAGCTGGTCTGTCATAATATAATAGAGACAGTAGATCTAGCTGGTCTGTCATAATATAATAGAGGCAGTAGATCTAGCTGGTCTGTCATAATATAATAGAGACAGTAGATCTAGCTGGTCTGATCTGATCAGCTGGTCTGTATTTTAATAGATCTAGCTGACCAGTAGATCCTAGCTGATCTGTCATAATAAAATAGAACATAGAGACAGTAAATCTAGCTGGTCTGT
>NW_027029842.1:0-1430 GCF_034236695.1 Oncorhynchus nerka
GATAGCTGACACCATAATAACTACAGTGTAGTTAGCAGATAGCTGACACCATAATAACTACAGTGTAGTTAGCAGATAGCTGACACCATAATAACTACAGTGTAGTTAGCAGAGAGCTGACACCATAATAACTACAGTGTAGTTAGCAGATAGCTGACACCATAATAACTACAGTGTAGTTAGCAGATAGCTGACACCATAATAACTACAGTGTAGTTAGCAGATAGCTGACACCATAATAACTACAGTGTAGTTAGCAGATAGCTGACACCATAATAACTACAGTGTAGTTAGCAGATAGCTGACACCATAATAACTACAGTGTAGTTAGCAGATAGCTGACACCATAATAACTACAGTGTAGTTAGCAGATAGCTGACACCATAATAACTACAGTGTAGTTAGCAGATAGCTGACACCATAATAACTACAGTGTAGTTAGCAGAGAGCTGACACCATAATAACTACAGTGTAGTTAGCAGATGCTGACACCATAATAACTACAGTGTAGTTAGCAGATAGCTGACACCATAATAACTACAGTGTAGTTAGCAGATAGCTGACACCATAATAACTACAGTGTAGTTAGCTGACACCATAATAACTACAGTGTAGTTAGCAGAGCTGACACCATAATAACTACAGTGTAGTTAGCAGATAGCTGACACCATAATAACGACAGTGTAGTTTGCAGACAGCTGACACCATAATAACGACAGTGTAGTTAGCAGAAGCTGACACCATAATAACTACAGTGTAGTTAGCAGAGAGCTGACACCATAATAAGTAGAGTGTAGTTAGCAGATAGCTGACACCATAATAACTACAGTGTAGTTAGCAGATAGCTGACACCATAATAACTACAGTGTAGTTAGCAGATGACACCATAATAACACAGTGTAGTTAGCTGACACCATAATAACTACAGTGTAGTTAGCAGATAGCTGACACCATAATAACTACAGTGTAGTTAGCAGATAGCTGACACCATAATAACTACAGTGTAGTTAGCAGATAGCTGACACCATAATAACTACAGTGTAGTTAGCAGATGAGCTGACACCATAATAACTACAGTGTAGTTAGCAGATAGCTGACACCATAATAACTACAGTGTAGTTAGCAGATGCTGACACCATAATAACTACAGTGTAGTTAGCAGATAGCTGACACCATAATAACTACAGTGTAGTTAGCTGACACCATAATAACTACAGTGTAGTTAGCAGATAGCTGACACCATAATAACTACAGTGTAGTTAGCAGATAGCTGACACCATAATAACTACAGTGTAGTTAGCTGACACCATAATAACTACAGTGTAGTTAGCAGAGAGCTGACACCATAATAACTACAGTGTAGTTAGCAGATAGCTGACACCATAATAACTACAGTGTAGTTAGCAGATAGCTGACACCATAATAAGTAG
>NW_027029843.1:0-1430 GCF_034236695.1 Oncorhynchus nerka
CCCTTGTTTGAAATTAATAATATAAAATATTATTTGTGATTTAATTTTAATTTTAGAAGCAATATATAAACATTTAATGTCATGAAATGTGAGATGCGTGCGTGTGTCTGCCGCCCCACCCCAACCCACATGAAATAGAGTATTTGAGGCTGTTGAGCTGGTCTGTTGTAAAATAATAAAGACAGTAGATCTAGCTGGTCTGTCATAATATAATAGAGAGTAGATCTAGCTGAAATGTTAAATTATAAAAGAGACAGTAGATCTAGCAGGTAATAATAATATAATAATATATTCAACCTTCAAACCCCTCTACATATCTGTTTATTGATACATGTGAAACTATTCTAATTGAACATTTTCTTTCACAGTGACACTGACTCCGAATGGGAGACTTATCCGGTGTCCTGTGTGAATTTAAGTATGCTCTCTCTAATTCTTTCTTTCTCTCTCTCGGAAGACCTGAGCCCTAGGACCATGCTTCAGGACTACCTGACATAATGACTCATTGCTGTCCCCAGTCCACCTGGTCGTGCTGCTGTTCCAGTTTCAACTGTTCTGCCTGTGATTATTATTATTCGACCATGCTGGTCATTTATGAACATTTGAACATCTTGGCCATGTTCTGTTATAATCTCCACCCGGCACAGCCAGAAGAGGACTGGTCACCCCACATAGCCTGGCTCCTCTCTAGGTTTCTTCCTAGATTTGGGCCTTTCTAGGGAGTTTTTCCTAGCCACCGTGCTTCTACACCTGCATTTCTTGCTGTTTGGGGTTTTAGGCTGGGTTTCTGTACAGCACTTTGAGATATCAGCTGATGTACGAAGGGCAATATAAACACATTTGATTTGATTTGATTTAGATCTACTGTCTCTATTAATTTATGACAGACTAGCTAGATCTACTGTCTCAATTACATTATGACAGACCAGCTAGATCGAATGATTCAATTACACAATGACAGACCAGCTAGATCTACTGTCTCTATTATATTATGACAGACCAGCTAGATCTACTGTCTCGATTATATGATGACAGACCAGCTAAATCTACTGCCTCTTTTATAGTATGACAGACCAGCTACATCTACTGCCTCTTTTACATTATGACAGACCAGCTAGATCCACTGTCTCTATTATATTATGAAATACCAGCTAGATCTACTTTCTCTCTAATATTATGACAGACCAGCTAAATCTACTGTCTCTATTATATTATGACAGACCAGCTAGATCTACTGTCTCAATTACATTATGACAGACCAGCTAGATCTACTGTCTCAATTACACTATGGCAGACCAGCTAGATCTACTGTCTCTATTATATTATGACAGACCAGCTAGATCTACTGTCTCTATTATAATATGACAGACCAGCTAGATCTTCTGACTCAATTACATTATGGCATACCAGGTAGATCTACTTTCTCTCTA
>NW_027029844.1:0-1430 GCF_034236695.1 Oncorhynchus nerka
TCATTACAACTGTATCATGACAACTGTATCATTATAACCTTATCTTTATAACTGTATCAAGGATGCGTTACAACTGTCTTACAACTATCAAAGTAGATACAGCTGTATCGTTACAACTGTATCAAAGTAAATTACAACTGTATCATTACAACTGTATCAAAGTACATTACAACTGTATCATTACAACTGTATCAAAGTACATTACAACTGTATCAAAGTACATTACAACTGTATCATTACAACCGTATCATTACAACTGTATCATTATAACTGTATAATTACAACTGTATCATTGCTGACTGTATCAAAGTACATTACAACCGTATCATTACAATTGCACAAAGTACATACAACTGTATCATTACAACTGTAACATTACAACAGTATCATTAACTGTATCATTACAGTATCATTAACTAGATCATTACAACTGTATCAAAGTATATTACAACTGTATCATTACAACTGTATCAAAGTACACATAACTGTATCATTACAGCAACTGTATTACAACAACTGTATCATTATAACTGTATCAAAGTACATTACAACAGTATCATTACAACTGTATCATTACAACTGTAACATTACAACAGTATCATTACAACTGTATCAAAGTACATTACAACAGTATCATTACAGCTGTATCATTACAACTGTATCAAAGTATATTACAACTGTATCATTACAACTGTATCAAAGTACATTACAACAGTATCATTACAGCTGTATCATTACAACTGTATCAAAGTACATTACAACTGTATCATTATAACTGTATCAAAGTACATTACAACTGTATCATTACAACTGTATCATTACAACTGTATCATTACAACTTGTATCATTAAGACTGTATCAAAGTACATTACAACTGTATCATTACAACTGTATCAAAGTACATTACAACTGTATCATTACAACTGTAACATTACAACAGTATCATTACAACTGTATCAAAGTACATTACAACAGTATCATTACAGCTGTATCATTACAACTGTGGTCAAAGTATATTACAACTGTATCATTACAACCAGCAAAGTACATTATAACTGCATTTGCTTATAGCTGTATCATTACAACTTGTACTACAGACTGTATCAAAGTACATTACAACTGTATCATTACAACTGTATCAAAGTACATTACAACTGTATCATTACAGCTGTATCATTACAACTGTATCAAAGTACATTACAACTGTATCATTACAACTGTAGCAAAGTACATTACAACTGTATCATTACAACTGTATCATTATAACTGTATCATTATAACTGTATCATTATAACTGTATCATTATAACTGTATCAAAGTACATTATAACTGTATCATTACAACTGTATAAAGTACATTGCAACTGTATCATTACAACTGTATCATTACAACTGTATCAAAGTACATTACAACTGTATCATTACAACTGT
>NW_027029845.1:0-1432 GCF_034236695.1 Oncorhynchus nerka
TCCTACTGTACCTCAGTCCTCATCAGTCCTACTGTACCTCAGTCCTCATCAGTCCTACTGTACCTCAGTCCTCATCAGTCCTACTGTACCTCAGTCCTCATCAGTCCTACTGTACCTCAGTCCTCATCAGTCCTACTGTACCTCAGTCCTCATCAGTCCTACTGTACCTCAGTCCTCATCAGTCCTACTGTACCTCAGTCCTCATCAGTCCTACTGTACCTCAGTCCTCATCAGTCCTACTGTACCTCAGTCCTCATCAGTCCTACTGTACCTCAGTCCTCATCAGTCCTACTGTACCTCAGTCCTCATCAGTCCTACTGTACCTCAGTCCTCATCAGTCCTACTGTACCTCAGTCCTCATCAGTCCTACTGTACCTCAGTCCTCATCAGTCCTACTGTACCTCAGTCCTCATCAGTCCTACTGTACCTCAGTCCTCATCAGTCCTACTGTACCTCAGTCCTCATCAGTCCTACTGTACCTCAGTCCTCATCAGTCCTACTGTACCTCAGTCCTCATCAGTCCTACTGTACCTCAGTCCTCATCAGTCCTACTGTACCTCAGTCCTCATCAGTCCTACTGTACCTCAGTCCTCATCAGTCCTACTGTACCTCAGTCCTCATCAGTCCTACTGTACCTCAGTCCTCATCAGACCTACTGTACCTCAGTCCTCATCAGTCCTACTGTACCTCAGTCCTACTGTACCTCAGTCCTCATCAGTCCTACTGTACCTCAGTCCTCATCAGTCCTACTGTACCTCAGTCCTACTGTACCTCAGTCCTCATCAGTCCTACTGTACCTCAGTCCTCATCAGGCCTACTGTACCTCAGTCCTCATCAGGCCTACTGTACCTCAGTCCTCATCAGGCCTACTGTACCTCAGTCCTCATCAGTCCTACTGTACCTCAGTCCTCATCAGACCTACTGTACCTCAGTCCTCATCAGGCCTACTGTACCTCAGTCCTACTGTACCTCAGTCCTACTGTACCTCAGTCCTCATCAGACATACTGTACCTCAGTCCTCATCAGGCCTACTGTACCTCAGTCCTCATCAGACCTACTGTACCTCAGTCCTCATCAGTCCTACTGTACCTCAGTCCTACTGTACCTCAGTCCTCATCAGTCCTACTGTACCTCAGTCCTACTGTACCTCAGTCCTCATCAGTCCTACTGTACCTCAGTCCTCATCAGTTCTACTGTACCTCAGTCCTCATCAGTCCTACTGTACCTCAGTCCTCATCAGTCCTACTGTACCTCAGTCCTCATCAGTTCTACTGTACCTCAGTCCTCATCAGTCCTACTGTACCTCAGTCCTCATCAGTCCTACTGTACCTCAGTCCTCATCAGTCCTCACTGCACTCTCAGTCCTCATCAGTCCTACTGTACCTCAGTCCTCATCAGTCCTACTGTACCTCAGTCCTCATCAGTCCTACTG
>NW_027029846.1:0-1433 GCF_034236695.1 Oncorhynchus nerka
ACATGGACAATACTATCCCATTTTGAAACGTTACATGGACAATACTGTCCCATTTAGGAAACGTTACATGGACAATACTATCCCATTTTGGAAACGTTACATGTACAATACTATCCCATTTTGGAAACGTTACATGGACAATACTATCCCATTTTGGAAACGTTACATGGACAATGGACAATACGTTACATATACTATCCCATTTTGGAAACGTTACATGGACAATACTATCCCATTTTGGAAACGTTACATGGACAATACTATCCCATTTTGGAAACGTTACATGGACAATACTATCCCATTTTGGAAACGTTACATGTCCGCGTTAATTATCTTAATTATCTTTTCAGAACTTCTCAGAAAATAATCAAGTCCATGGAATGGATATAGACAAAAAGAGAATTCAATGACTAGCAGAGGTAGAGAGGCGAGGCAGGGGTGAGGACATCATCCTGCTATTTTGACAGTCCCTGAAGGACAATACAGAAGAGGGATTTGCTCTTATTCCTTCCCTTTCTCTAATGTATTTTGTAATAAAATTAGCAAGTGTAGTAAGATCAAATGCTTTACTAGGACTGGAGACCACAGCAGCGATTCTGCTCTTGCCCTACCTCTTCAAGAGGACCAGTGGCCTTTATACCGTGACATGGTATGCTATGCACCATTCATCTGTTTCTTCATAAACATATGTGTGCATGCTTATATAAAACTACAGCTGAACATTTGTTATGGTCTTTGTTAATTGTATGTGTATTAATCTTTTCTTACTTTTGTTGACGCAGATTTCACCGCTCTTCACTCCTTTACTGCACATCGGCGGAAATCCATTTCACCATGAGAGTGAAATCCCGCTGGCCTTTGATGGGGAGAACATCCACGCCCTCGAGGACGTCTCCATGGGACGTGGGGCTCTGCTTCGGCTGTATTTTTTTTTTTAATTTCCCTTAAATTTCCCAAAAATGTCAGAAAAACACTTATGTTGTTAAGTTACTGTGTTCTGGGGATAGGAGAAGTTGGGTGAAGTTACAAGGGCCGGTCATAAAGATGGCGAACTTCCTAAAATAGAACTAAGTAATGAGATATAACACCAAAGTGAAAAATCTGTCCTTAGCATCAAGTCTACAATGTTGTTATTTACCTATGATTCATTTTTTAATGTATGTTGTTTTTTTGAGAGATGAGTAAAAAAATAATCCCCAAAGGTTCTTTATGGAACCATGATAAGGGTTCTTCACAATTTTTTAGTTTTTTGGTCTGAAAAGTAGATTTTCAACTGCGATACCAACTCCAAGCAGCAGATGGCGATGTTGTTTGTGTAATCACAATGTGACATAATCTAGTGGACGGGACGCTCCTTCAACATCAACAGTTAGTCAGACACTTTGGTTCACTCAAACTTGATGGAAAAAGGTTTATTCAATAAATCTAACAAT
>NW_027029847.1:0-1435 GCF_034236695.1 Oncorhynchus nerka
TTCCCTTCCAGCAGATACTGGACTTCAGAGGAACTGCTGCTGCTATACCCCATCTTTACCTTTACCCACAAAGGTCTAAACGGTGAAAGTGTCCGACCAACAGACAGACGCACACCTTATAGCCCGGCAATAACCTGTAGTCCAAGGGGATAGTAGCACTTCACTGAGAGCAAAACAGACAAGGACCAAAAGATGTGGAAGAAGCATTTTTCAAAACCTGTTTTGACTGTAGAAATTGGGTGTTTGTGTTGAGAGTAACGCTGAGGTCCTTCACAGTTTTATTTGAGACGACTGTACAGCCATTAAGATTAATTGTCAGATTAAACAGAAGATCTTTTTGTTTCTTGGGACCTAGAACAAGTATCTGTTTGTCCAGTGTAAAAAAGTAGAACGTTTGCAGCCATCCACTTCCTATGTCTGAAATACATGCTTCTAAGCGAGGGCAATTTTGGGCTTCACCATGTTTCATTGAAATGTTCAGCTGTGTGTGTCATCCGCACTAGCAGTGAAAGTTAACATTATGTTTTTGAATGACATCCCCAAGAGGTAAAATATATAGTGAAATCAATAGTGGTCCTAAAACGGAACCTTGAGGAACATCGAAGTTTACAGTTGATTTGTCAGAGGACAAACCATTCACAGGGACAAACTGATATCTTTCCGACAGATAAGATCCAAACCAGGCCAGAACTTGTAGACCAATTTGGGTTTCCAATCTCTCCAAAAGAATGTGGTGATCGATGGTATCAAAAGCAGCACTACGGTCTAGGAGCACGAGGACAGATGCAGAGCCTCGGTCTGATGCCATTAAAAGATCATTTACCACCTTCACAAGTGCAATATCTTTGTCAGGAACAAGTCAGTTCTCTGTTTTGCCCTGCGAGGTGGGACAGAGAGCCCGTATATACGAAAATTGCATTTACCACTTATTGCTTAGCTAATAAAAATACATAGCATACAATCGGTGACTCATTGTCATATTTCTCCTGATACCAGATTCGAATTGACGCCACCCTGACAATTGGTGACCCCGAACGTGATCTGGTGAAGGACTTCGCTGGACATTGGTGTGCCAGCCGATTGGCCAGTACTGTCGTCGGACGGTGTGTCTCACAAATCCTGACCGGTCAACTAAAAAAGGTATGCAGACACCTGTTGTGAAAAACTAAAGTTCTGCACATTGGCGTTATCCAAATTTAGTTTGTGAGACACCTGTTTGATGTAAGTAACCAAATTCTATAAATTTATATTGGTAAAGGATCATGAGGAATACATAGTGGTAAATGCAATTTTGAACTGATCGATCGCTCTTATGGTATAACAACTAATGTAATGTACTAAATGGGTCGGTTGGTGTAACACGTACCCAGTTGTTTGAATGACGGTGAATCAGATTGGTTAAAGGAATTTACTAGTGTGTGTGTGAGCAGGATCG
>NW_027029848.1:0-1437 GCF_034236695.1 Oncorhynchus nerka
AGGGAACCTGGAGGGCAATAAATGATAAGGATGTTAAGCTTGAAAGGGCTGGTAACTGTGACAGCATGGAATTCAAAGGAGGCGATAGACAGATGAGTAAGGGGAGAAAGAGAGAATGACCACTTGGGAGAGATGAGGATCCCGGTGCCACCACCCCGCTGACCAGAAGCTCTCGGGGTGTGCGAGAGCACGTGGGCGGACGAAGAGAGAGCAGTAGGAGTAAGCGGTGTTGTCTGTGGTGATCCATGTTTCCGTCAGAGCCAAGAAGTCGAGGGACTGGAGGGAGACATAGGCTGAGATGAACTCTGCCTTGTTGGCCGCAGATCGGCAGTTCCAGAGGCTACCGGAGACCTGGAACTCCACGTGGGTCGTGCGTGCTGGGACCACCAGATTAGGGTGGCTGCGGCCATGCGGTGTGGAGCGTTTGTATGGTCTGTGCAGAGAGGAGAGAACAGGGATAGACAGACACATAGTTGACAGGCTAGAGAAGAGGCTACGCTAATGCAGAGGAGATTGGAATGACAAGTGGACTACACGTCTCGAATGTTCAGAAAGTTAAGCTTACGTAGCAAGAATCTAATTGACTAAAATGATTAAAATGATAGAGTACTGCTGGGGTAGGCTAGCTGCGTTGTTGACACTACCCTAATCAAGTCGTACCGTTGAGTGTGAAGTTTCTACAATGCTGCTTATCGGGAGCTAGCTGGCTAGCTAGCAGTGTTGGTTACGTTACGTTGCGTAGGAGAACGACAATAGCTGGCTAGCTAACCTAGAAAATCGCTCTAGACTACACAATTATCTTTGAAACAAAGACGGCTATGTAGCTAGCTATGTAGCTAGCTACGATCAAACAAATCACACCGTTGGGACTGTAATGAAATGAAGTGAAAAAGTGATACTACCTGTGGAGCGACGCGGAATGCGACCGGAATGCGAAAGTTCTATTCAAACATCAGCTATCCGAGCAGCTAACCGATCGCTGCAGCTGTACATAGTCTATTGGTAAATAGCCCACCCATTTTCACCTACCTCATTCCCATACTGTTTTTATACTGTTTTTTTAATTTATTTATTTACTTTTCTGCTCTTTTGCACACCAATATCTCTACCTGTACATGACCATCTGATCATTTATCACCCCAGTGTTAATCTGCAAAATTGTATTATTCGCCTACCTCCTCATGCCTTTTGCACACATTGTATATAGACTGCCCATTTTTTTTCTACTGTGTTATTGACTTGTTAATTGTTTATTCCATGTGTAACTCTGTGTTGTCTGTTCACACTGCTATGCTTTATCTTGGCCAGGTCGCAGTTGCAAATGAGAACTTGTTCTCAACTAGCCTACCTGGTTAAATAAAGGTGAAATAAAAAAATAAAAAAATAAAAATCTGGAATCAAATCAAATGTGTGTGTATAGGAGTACTTCTGGGTTTC
>NW_027029849.1:0-1438 GCF_034236695.1 Oncorhynchus nerka
ACAAGGCATTTAACACTATAGACAGTAGACTGTAACAAGGCTGGGTTACATTTAACACTATAGACAGTAGACTGTAACAAGGCTGGGTTTAACACTATAGACAGTAGACTGTAACAAGGCTGGGTTACATTTAACTCTATAGACAGTAGACTGTAACAAGGCTGGGTTACATTTAACACTATAGACAGTAGACTGTAACAAGGCTGGGTTACATTTAACACTCATAGACAGTAGACTGTAACAAGGCTGGGTTACATTTAACACTATAGACAGTAGACTGTAACAAGGCTGGGTTACATTTAACTCTATAGACAGTAGACTGTAACAAGGCTGGGTTACATTTAACACTATAGACAGTAGACTGTAACAAGGCTGGGTTACATTTAACTCTATAGACAGTAGACTGTAACAAGGCTGGGTTACATTTAACTCTATAGACAGTAGACTGTAACAAGGCTGGGTTACATTTAACTCTATAGACAGTAGACTGTAACAAGGCTGGGTTACATTTAACTCTATAGACAGTAGACTGTAACAAGGCTGGGTTACATTTAACTCTATAGACAGTAGACTGTAACAAGGCTGGGTTACATTTAACTCTATAGACAGTAGACTGTAACAAGGCTGGGTTACATTTAACTCTATAGACAGTAGACTGTAACAAGGCTGGGTTACATTTAACTCTATAGACAGTAGACTGTAACAAGGCTGGGTTACATTTAACTCTATAGACAGTAGACTGTAACAAGGCTGGGTTACATTTAACTCTATAGACAGTAGACTGTAACAAGGCTGGGTTACATTTAACTCTATAGACAGTAGACTGTAACAAGGCTGGGTTACATTTAACTCTATAGACAGTAGACTGTAACAAGGCTGGGTTACATTTAACTCTATAGACAGTAGACTGTAACAAGGCTGGGTTACATTTAACACTATAGACAGTAGACTGTAACAAGGCTGGGTTACATTTAACTCTATAGACAGTAGACTGTAACAAGGCTGGGTTACATTTAACTCTATAGACAGTAGACTGTAACAAGGCTGGGTTACATTTAACTCTATAGACAGTAGACTGTAACAAGGCTGGGTTACATTTAACTCTATAGACAGTAGACTGTAACAAGGCTGGGTTACATTTAACACTATAGACAGTAGACTGTAACAAGGCTGGGTTACATTTAACACTATAGACAGTAGACTGTAACAAGGCTGGGTTACATTTAACTCTATAGACAGTAGACTGTAACAAGGCTGGGTTACATTTAACTCTATAGACAGTAGACTGTAACAAGGCTGGGTTACATTTAACTCTATAGACAGTAGACTGTAACAAGGCTGGGTTACATTTAACTCTATAGACAGTAGACTGTAACAAGGCTGGGTTACATTTAACTCTATAGACAGTAGACTGTAACAAGGCTGGGTTACATTTAAC
>NW_027029850.1:0-1439 GCF_034236695.1 Oncorhynchus nerka
GGTGTTGTTCCCTTTCAGTCCTTATGTAATGCTACACAAACCAGTCATACAATAATAAATTACATTATTCATTTTTAACATTGGTTCCTGCATGTGACTGAGTGACACCTCACAAGGCTTCTTCTCTCAAAGCTGAGACCTTGAAACTGAGATAATCCTTTTGGTTCTGGACGTACTGTGTTGCGTTTGCAATGTTCTGGGCGTACTGCCAATTGGTCTGAAGAGGTCACAGTCAACTGCACGAAGCAAGATAGAGTGAGAGGAAATGCTGTGTACAATTCAAGGCTATCTCTGCAGATAATAAAATGTTCCCTCACGCTCCCTCCTTTTACCACTTCTGTGGTAACGATTGTAACATTTTAAGGTAATCATTAATTTATGGCTAAAACTATCTAATGAGGTTCTATCGCAATACTTCTACTAAAGTAAGTTAAATCAACACATAAAACCAGATAGTTTATCCTTTCAAACCCTTCATTCTAGTAAGTCAATCAGTTACACACATGCTTCATTACACAATTTAATTTATGGAAATACTATCATCATAATGAAGGTCAAATCTACAGGCAAGTTTGTACTTCTATCAACAGGAGTGAATCTATTAAATCACACACACACATCCACAAGGGATCCGTAGACTCAGAGGTAAATAAATCTCTCAATGTTTCATCATTGTTTCCATAGCTCTTTCCACAATCGGGTTGTGTTGACATCTGTTCTGTATTAACTTTCTCTGGGACGTCAAATAGACAAAATATAAAACGTGTTGTTTAAAGCATAATACATCCATGTAATATAGGCTACACCTTCACATTAAATCCATCATTTATTTTAGATTGGTCTAAAGAAACATGAAATTAAGAAAATGTAGTCTATTTCAGAAGAACAGTGTAGCATACTGAGTTGTCCTTATGTCAGGTCCTGATCTGGCTATGCCATATGGTTGTGGGCTGCACTAGTTCATTTAGCAGAGAAGATTTGCTTAGAATTCCGTGGCATTATTTTATAGTATAAAGAATCAAATTTAACAATGCTGAATAAAATAGAAAGGATATTTTCTCCAAACGATTTGAGTGCGCACGTGCGGCTATTCTGTGTTGAGCGGTTAACAAAGAAATAGGTACTCCTATATACTTAATTTAGAGGTACTAATGAAACTGTAGTTGTTCAACAAACGTTGGGCCATAATGCACCCTAAAATATCCATGTCTTTTACAGTCCTTCTCCCTAAATGCTGCCCGCTCTGAAGCACCTCTCATTCACACGGCTCTCCATCAAATGATCGGTCTTTCTCAAAGGATACAGGCAAAGGCAGACACATTGGGGACGCAACTGTGCACGTCCTTATCCAATTCTGAGGTGCATATTGAAGATATTGGAACAACTGTCCACATTTACTATTCGTCAGCCAGCAAGATGAGTAGGCCTAACGAACAGCA
>NW_027029851.1:0-1441 GCF_034236695.1 Oncorhynchus nerka
CGCTGTTCCATAAGGTGTTTGTACCTGTGTGTCTCTCTTCACAGTCCCCGCTGTTCCATAAGGTGTTTGTGTGTGTCTCTCTTCACAGTCCCCGCTGTTCCATAAGGTGTTTGTACCTGTGTGTGTCTCTTCTTCCACAGTCCCCGCTGTTCCATAAGGTGTTTGTACCTGTGTGTCTCTCTTCACAGTCCCCGCTGTTCCATAAGGTGTTTGTACCTGTGTGTCTCTCTTCACAGTCCCCGCTGTTCCATAAGGTGTTTGTACCTGTGTGTGTCTCTCTTCCCCGTTCCCCCCTTTTCCTTAAGGGGTTTTACCTGTGTGTGTCTCTCTTCACAGTCCCCACTGTTCCATAAGGTGTTTGTGTGTGTCTCTCTTCACAGTCCCCGCTGTTCCATAAGGTGTTTGTACCTGTGTGTCTCTCTTCACAGTCCCCGCTGTTCCATAAGGTGTTTGTACCTGTGTGTCTCTCTTCACAGTCCCCGCTGTTCCATAAGGTGTTTGTACCTGTGTGTCTCTCTTCACAGTCCCCGCTGTTCCATAAGGTGTTTGTGTGTGTCTCTCTTCACAGTCCCCGCTGTTCCATAAGGTGTTTGTACCTGTGTGTGTCTCTTCACAGTCCCCGCTGTTCCATAAGGTGTTTGTGTGTGTCTCTCTTCACAGTCCCCGCTGTTCCATAAGGTGTTTGTACTTGTGTGTGTCTCTCTTCACAGTCCCCGCTGTTCCATAAGGTGTTTGTGTGTGTCTCTCTTCACAGTCCCCGCTGTTCCATAAGGTGTTTGTACCTGTGTGTGTCTCTCTTCACAGTCCCCGCTGTTCCATAAGGTGTTTGTACCTGTGTGTGTCTCTCTTCACAGTCCCCGCTGTTCCATAAGGTGTTTGTACCTGTGTGTCTCTCTTCACAGTCCCCGCTGTTCCATAAGGTGTTTGTACCTGTGTGTGTCTCTTCACAGTCCCCGCTGTTCCATAAGGTGTTTGTACCTGTGTGTCTCTCTTCACAGTCCCCGCTGTTCCATAAGGTGTTTGTGTGTGTCTCTCTTCACAGTCCCCGCTGTTCCATAAGGTGTTTGTACCTGTGTGTGTCTCTTCACAGTCCCCGCTGTTCCATAAGGTGTTTGTGTGTGTCTCTCTTCACAGTCCCCGCTGTTCCATAAGGTGTTTGTACCTGTGTGTCTCTCTTCACAGTCCCCGCTGTTCCATAAGGTGTTTGTACCTGTGTGTGCTCTCTTCACAGTCCCCGCTGTTCCATAAGGTGTTTGTACCTGTGTGTCTCTCTTCACAGTCCCCGCTGTTCCATAAGGTGTTTGTACCTGTGTGTGTTCTCTTCACAGTCCCCGCTGTTCCATAAGGTGTTTGTACTGTGTGTCTCTCTTCACAGTCCCCGCTGTTCCATAAGGTGTTTGTACCTTGTGTGTCTCTCTTCACAGTCCCCGCTGTTCCATAA
>NW_027029852.1:0-1442 GCF_034236695.1 Oncorhynchus nerka
TAGAAATGTTTGCAAATGCATTTTAAAATTAAAACTGAAATATCACATTTAAATAAGTATTCAGAACCTTAACTCAGTGCTTTGTTGAAGCACCTTTGGCTGTGATTATAGCCTCAAGCCACCTTGGGTATAACACTACAATCTTGGCACCCCTGTATTTGTGGAGTTTCTCCCATTCTTCTCTGCAGATCCTCTCAAGATTTGTCAGTTTGGATGGAGAGCGTCACTGCGCAGCTATTTTCAGGATTTCTTCACAGTTGTTCGATCAGGTTCAAATCCGGGCTCTGGCTGGGCCTCTCAAGGACATTAAGAGACTTGTCCCAAAGCCACTTCTATGTTGTCTTCGCTGTGTGCTTAGGGTCGTTGTCCTGTTGGAAGGTGAACCTTTCCCCAGTCTGAGGTCCTGAGTGCTCTTGAGCAGGTTTTCATCAATTATCTCTCTGTACTTTGCTCCGTACATCTTTCCCTCAATCCTGACTAGTCTCCCAGTCCCTGCCGCTGAAAAATATCCCAACACCATGATATTGCCACCACCACGATTCACTGTAGGGATGATGCCAGGTTTCCTCCAGACTTGGCATTCAGGCCAAAGAGTTCAATCTTGGTTTCATCAGATCAGAGAATCTTGTTTCTCATGGTCTGAGAGTCCTTTAGGTGCCTTTTGGCAAACTCCATACAGACTTTCATGTGCCTTTTACTAAGAAGTGGCTTCCGTCTGGCCACTCTACCAAAAAGGCCAAATTGGTGGAGTGCTGCAGAGATGGTTGTCCTTCTGGAAGGTTCTCCCATCTCCACAGAGGAACTCTTGAGCTCTGTCAGAGTGACCATCGGGTTCTCAGTAACCTCCCTGACCAAGGCCCTTCTCCCCCAATTGTTCAGTTTGGCTGGGCGGCCAGCACTAGGAAGTCTTGGTGGTTCCAAACTTCCAAACTTTACATTTAAGAATGATGGCGGCCACTGTGTTCTTTAGGACCTTCAATGCTGCAGAAATGCTTTGGTCCACTTCCCCAGATCCGTGACACAATCCTGTCTCGAAAGGATTATATCACAACAGATAAAGGCTACTTAAAGTTCATGAGAGAAGGCCACGGTGGCCACATTCTGCTCATACACTTGTCTCATGTTTACAAAAATAGAATTGTGCTTTTGGTCATTAAGCCTCATTAAATCAAACTGTATAAAGATGTATGTATTTTATTTCAACACCTGCTCCTGATCTGTACCTCAGTACATTGACTCTGTACTGGTACCTCCTGTATATAGCCTCCACATTGACTCTGTACTGGTACCTCCTGTATATAGCCTCCACATTGACTCTGTACTGGTACCCCCTGTATATAGCCTCCACATTGACTCTGTACTGGTACCCCCTGTATATAGCCTCCACATTGACTCTGTACTGGTACCCCCTGTATATAGCCTCCACATTGACTCTGTACTGG
>NW_027029853.1:0-1443 GCF_034236695.1 Oncorhynchus nerka
AGGAGGAGTGTTAGTTCACCATGCTAGTAAGGAGGTAGGTGTTAGTTCACCATGCTAGTAAGGAGGAGTGTTAGTTCACCATGCTAGTAAGGAGGAGTGTTGGTTCACCATGCTAGTAGGAGGAGAGTGTTAGTTCACCATGCTAGTAAGGAGGAGTGTTAGTTCACCATGCTAGTAAGGAGGAGTGTTAGTTCACCATGCTAGTAAGGAGAGTGTTAGTTCACCATGCTGGTGGGAGGAGTGTTAGTTCACCATGCTGGTAAGGAGGAGTGTTAGTTCACCATGCTGGTAAGGAGGAGTGTTAGTTCACCATGCTAGTAAGGAGGAGTGTTAGTTCACCATGCTAGTAAGGAGGAGTGTTAGTTCACCATGCTAGTAAGGAGTGTTAGTTCACCATGCTAGTAAGGAGGAGTGTTAGTTCACCATGCTAGTAAGGAGAGTGTTAGTTCACCACTGCTGGTAAGGAGGAGTGTTAGTTCACCATGCTGGTAAGGAGAGTGTTGGTTCACCATGCTAGTAGGGAGGAGTGTTAGTTCACTGCTAGTGGAGTGTGCACCATGCTGGTAAGGAGGAGTGTTAGTTCACCATGCTAGTAAGGAGGAGTGTTAGTTCACCATGCTAGTAAGGAGAGAACTCTGAGTGTTAGTTCACCATGCTAGTAAGGAGGAGTGTTAGTTCACCATGCTAGTAAGGAGGAGTGTTAGTTCACCATGCTAGTAAGGAGGAGGTGTTAGTTCACCATGCTAGTAAGGGATGTTAGTTCACCATGCAGTAGGAGTGTTAGTTCACCATGCTAGTAAGAGAGGAGTGTTAGTTCACCATGCTGGTAAGGAGAGAGTGTTAGTTCCCCATGCTAGTAAGGAGGAGTGTTAGTTCCCCATGCTAGTAAGGAGAGTGTTGAGTTCACCATGCTGGTAAGGAGAGTGTTAGTTCACCATGCTAGTAAGGAGGAGTGTTAGTTCACCATGCTGGTGGGAAGAGTGTTAGTTCACCATGCTGGTAGAGGAGGGTGTTTAGTTACTACGTGCTGGTAAGGAGGAGTGTTGAGTTCACCATGCTGGTAGTAGGAGGTGGTAGGATTCCACCATGCTGTGGAGGTGTTAGTTCACCCATGCTGTGGGAGGGTGTTAGTTACACCATGCTGAAGTAAGGAGGAGTTGTTAGTTCACCATGCTGGAATGGGAAGGAGTGTTAGTTCACCATGCTGGTAGGAGGAGAGTGTTGGATTCTACCATGCTAGTGAGGAGGTGTTAGTTCACCGTGCTGGTAAGGAGAAGATGTTGGTTACCATGCTTTGGTAAGGAGGAGTGTTAGTTCTCCGTGCTGGATAAGGAGAGTGTTGGTTCACCGTGCTGATGCCAAGAGGAAGGTGTTAGTTCATGCCGGTACTGTGACGGAGTAGTTGGATTCACCATGCTAGTAAGGGAAGGTGGTAGTTCACCA
>NW_027029854.1:0-1447 GCF_034236695.1 Oncorhynchus nerka
ATTGGTCATTCGAGGACAGCACATTTTTCATTTGGTTCTCGAGATGAATACATTTACATTTACATTTAAGTCATTTAGCAGACGCTCTTATCCAGAGCGACTTACAAATTGGTGCATTCACCTTATGACATCCAATAAACTCAAGAACCTCTGACATGGATTCTTAAACTATGATTTGGGACCCAAAGCAGTTATTAACATGTCATAGGTGGGTCGCGAGATATGAGTAAACGTTCAGAATCATACACTATTTCTTCATAATGTTGGTCGTTCGAGGACACTGCATTTCTCATTTGGCTCTAGAGCTTAAAAATGGTAAAACCTCTGAAACAGCAGATGACTCAGTTCGTGTAAGTAATTAACCTACGATATGCTGGGGAACTTGGTCAAAAGGCAGAGTTGCTGAGTTTCTTAGCTTTCAGAGTAAGTTTAAATCTGTTCAAAAAATAACCCTTCTGAAATTACATTGCAGTGCCGTGACCCAGATTCGAACCGGGGTTACTGCAGCCACAACGCAGAGTACTAACCACAATACGATCATGGCTGGCTACAAGAGGAGGCTTTGTAAAGCCTACATAGGCTTGATTCACTGTTGTGGTCAGCCTGTCTGGGTTGGCGCCCCCCCCTTGGGTTGTGCCGTGGCGGAGATCTTTGTGGGCTATACTCGGCCTTGTCTCAGCATGGTAAGTTGGTGGTTGAAGATATCCCTCTAGTGGTGTGGGGGCTGTGCTTTGGCAAAGTGGGTGGGGTTATATCCTTCCTGTTTGGCCTGTCCGGGGGTGTCCTCGGATGGGGCCACAGTGTCTCCTGACCCCTCCTGTCTCAGCCTCCAGTATTTATGCTGCAGTAGTTTATGTGTCGGGGGGCTAGGGTCAGTTTGTTATATCTGGAGTACTTCTCCTGTCCTATTCGGTGTCCTGTGTGAATCTAAGTGTGC
This sequence comes from Oncorhynchus nerka, assembly GCF_034236695.1. NCBI lineage: Eukaryota > Metazoa > Chordata > Actinopteri > Salmoniformes > Salmonidae > Oncorhynchus > Oncorhynchus nerka. The sequence continues at coordinate 938 of NW_027029854.1, forward strand.
GTTCTCTAATTCTCTCCTTCTCTCTTTCTTTCTCTCTCTCTGAGGACCTGAGCCCTAGGACCATGCCCCAGGACTACCGGACATGATGACTCCTTGCTGTCCCCAGTCCACCTGGCCATGGTGCTGCTCCAGTTTCAACTGGCCTGGGCCCTAGGACCATGTTCCAGGACTACCTGACATGATGACTCCTTGCTGTCCCCAGTCCACCTGGCCATGCTGCTGCTCCAGTTTCAACTGTTCTGCCTTACTATTATTCGACCATGCTGGTCATTTATGAACATTTGAACATCTTGGCCATGTTCTGTTATAATCTCCACCCGGCACAGCCAGAAGAGGACTGGCCACCCCACATATGCTCTCTCTAATTCTCTCTTTCTTTCTCTCTCTCGGAGGACCTGAGCCCTAGGACTGTGCCCCAGGACTACCTGACATGATGACTCCTTGCTGTCCCCAGTCCACCTGACTGTGCTGCTGCTCCAGTTTCAACTGTTCTGCCTTATTATTATTCGA
>NW_027029855.1:0-1448 GCF_034236695.1 Oncorhynchus nerka
CCTCCTCCTCCTCCACATTATAACAGACAGACATCTCCCTCCTCCTCCTCCTCCACATTATAACAGACAGACATCTCCCTCCTCCTCCTCCTCCACATTATAACAGACAGACATCTCCCTCCTCCTCTCCTCCACATTATAACAGACAGAGAGATCTCCCTCCTCCTCCTCCTCCACATTCTAACAGACAGAGACATCTCCCCTCCTCCTCCTCCTCCACATTATAGCAGACAGAACATCTCCCTCCCCTCCTCCTCCTCCACATTATAACAGACAGAGACATCTCCCCCTCCTCCTCCTCCTCACATTATAACAGACAGACATCTTCCCTCCTCCTCCTCTCCCACATTATAACAGACAGACATCTCCCCCTCCTCCTCCTCCTACATTATAACAGACAGAACATCTCCCCCTCCTCCTCCTCCACATTATAACAGACAGACATCTCCCCTCCTCCTCCCCTCCACATTATAACAGACAGACATCTCCCCCTCCTCCTCCTCCACATTATAACAGACAGAGACATCTCCCTCCTCCTCCTCCTCCTCCACATTATAACAGACAGAGACATCCCCCTCCTCCTCCACTGCAGTGTGGAGACTATTGTTACATAACCTGGCTGCCATGGCAACGCGAGGATCATCCTCCCTACAGCTTGGTTGTCATGGTGAACCTGGCAGTGCGGCAACGAGGCTCTTATTTTTTCCGTCTCTCATTCTGTGTGATGATGTAATAGAGAGGCTGTTCTGAGAACAGATGGATGGTGTTCAGTCACTACTGCAGGTCATAGATGGGTTGTAATATTTCTGTTTGTTTTGAAGAGGTTCCTTCCTTAGTCCTCTTGGTATTACTTCCTTAGTCCTCTTGGTATTACTTCCTTAGTCCTCTTGGTATTACTTCCTTAGTCCTCTTGGTATTACTTCCTTAGTCCTCTTGGTATTACTTCCTTAGTCCTCTTGGTATTACTTCCTTAGTCCTCTTGGTATTACTTCCTTAGTCCTCTTGGTATTACTTCCTTAGTCCTCTTGGTATTACTTCCTTAGTCCTCTTGGTATTACTTCCTTAGTCCTCTTGGTATTACTTCCTTAGTCCTCTTGGTATTACTTCCTTATGTGTCTTGGTATTACTTCCTTAGTCCTCTTGGTATTACTTCCTTAGTCCTCTTGGTATTACTTCCTTAGTCCTCTTGGTATTACTTCCTTAGTCCTCTTGGTATTACTTCCTTATGTGTCTTGGTATTACTTCCTTAGTCCTCTTGGTATTACTTCCTTAGTCCTCTTGGTATTACTTCCTTAGTCCTCTTGGTATTACTTCCTTAGTCCTCTTGGTATTACTTCCTTAGTCCTCTTGGTATTACTTCCTTAGTCCTCTTGGTATTACTTCCTTATGTGTCTTGGTATTACTTCCTTAGTCCTCTTGGTATTACTTCCTTGGTCCTCTTGGTATTA
>NW_027029856.1:0-1452 GCF_034236695.1 Oncorhynchus nerka
GATGTAATGACCACAACAAAGAAGAGGGAGTGTGGTGATGTAATGACCACAACAAAGAAGAGAGGGAGTGTGGTGATGTAATGACCACAACAAAGAAGAGAGGGAGTGTGGTGATGTAATGACCACAACCAACAACAAAGATGTAATGACCACAACCAAGAAGAGGGAGTGTGGTGATGTAATGACCACAACAAAGAAGAGAGGGAGTGTGGTGATGTAATGACCACAACAAAGAAGAGAGGGAGTGTGGTGATGGTGAATGACCACAACAAAGAAAGAGAGGGAGTGTGGTGATGTAATGACCACAACAAAGAAGAGAGGGAGTGTGGTGATGTAATGACCACAACAAAGAGAGGGAGTGAGTGGTAATGTGTGGTGATGTAATGACCACAACAAAGAAGAGAGGGAGTGTGGTGATGTAATGACCACAACAAAGAAGAGAGGAGTGTGGTGATGTAATGACCACAACAAAGAAGAGAGGGAGTGTGGTGATGTAATGACCACAACAAAGAAGAGAGGAGTGTGGTGATGTAATGACCACAACAAAGAAGAGAGGGAGTGTGGTGATGTAATGACCACAACAAAGAAGTGGTGATGTAATGACCACAACAAAGAAGAGAGGGAGTGTGGTGATGTAATGACCACAACAAAAAGAGGGAGTGGTGATGTAATGACCACAACAAAAAGAAGAGGTGTGGTGATGTAATGACCACAACAAAGAAGAGAGGGAGTGTGGTGATGTAATGACCACAACAAAAAGAGTGTGGTGAATGACACAACAAAGAAGAGGGAGTGTGGTGATGTAATGACCACAACAAAAGAAAGAGGGAGTGTGGTGATGTAATGACCACAACAAGAAGAAGGGAGTGTGGTGGAATGACCACAACAAAGAAGAGGGAGTGTGGTGATGTAATGACCACAACAAAGAAGAGAGGGAGTGTGGTGATGTAATGACCACAACAAAGAAGAGAGGGAGTGTGGTGATGTAATGACCACAACAAAGAAGAGAGGGAGTGTGGTGATGTAATGACCACAACAAAGAAGAGAGGGAGTGTGGTGATGTAATGACCACAACAAAGAAGAGAGGGAGTGTGGTGATGTAATGACCACAACAAAAAGAGGTGAGAGTGTGATGTAATGACCACAACAAAGAGGGAGTGTGGTGATGTAATGACCACAACAAAGAAGAGAGGGAGTGTGGTGATGTAATGACCACAACAAAGAAGAGAGGGAGTGTGGTGATGAATGACCACAACAAAGAAGAGAGGGAGTGTGGTGATGTAATGACCACAACAAAGAAGAGAGGGAGTGTGGTGATGTAATGACCACAACCAAGAGCAAGAGAGGGAGTGTGGTGATGTAATGACCACAACAAAGAAGAGAGGGAGTGTGGTGATGTAATGACCACAACAAAGAAGAGAGGAGTGTGGTGATGTAATGACCACAACAAAG
>NW_027029857.1:0-1456 GCF_034236695.1 Oncorhynchus nerka
CTGCAGAGGCTGTCACCCACCACCACCACCGCCCCTACAGAGGCTGTCCACAACCACCACCTGCCCTGCAGAGGCTGTCAACACCACCACCACCGCCCCTGCAGAGGCTGTCACCACCACCACCTCCGCCCCTACAGAGGCTGTCACCATCACCACCGTAGCCCCTCTAGCAGCTGTCACCACCACCACCGCCGCCCCTGCAGCTGTAGTCACCACCGCCGCCCCTCTAGCAGCTGTCACCACCACCACCGCAGCCCCTACAGAGGCTGTCACCACCACCACCTCCGCACCTGTAGAGGCTGTCACCACCACCACCACCGCCCCTACAGAGGCTGTCACCACCACCACCGCCACCCCTACAGAGGGTGTCACCACCACCACCACCGCCCCTACAGAGGCTGTCAACACCACCACCGCCGCCCCTACAGAGGCTGTCACCACCACCACCACCGCCCCTACAGAGGCTGTCACAACCACCACCGCCGCCCCTACAGAGGCTGTCACCACCACCACCGCCGCCCCTACAGAGGCTGTCACCACCACCGCCGCCCCTGCAGCGGCTGTCACCACCACCACCGCCGCCCCTACAGAGGCTGTCACCACCACCACCACCACCCCTACAGAGGCTGTCACCACCACCGCCGCCCCTACAGAGGCTGTCAACACCACCACCACCGCCCCTGCAGAGGCTGTCACCACCACCACCTCCGCCCCTACAGAGGCTGTTACCACCGCCGCCCCTACAGAGGCTGTCACCACCACCACCGCCGCCCCTCTAGCAGCTGTCACCACCACCACCGCCGCCCCTGCAGAGGCTGTCACCACCACCACCTACACCCCTACAGAGGCTGTCACCACCACCACCTCCACCCCTACAGAGGCTGTCACCACCACCACCGCCGCCCCTGCAGCGGCTGTCACCACCACCACCACCGCAGCCCCTACAGAGGCTGTCACCACCACCACCGCCACCCCTACAGAGGCTGTCACCACCACCACCGCCGCCCCTACAGAGGCTGTCACCACCACCACCGCCGCCCCTACAGAGGCTGTCACCACCACCACCTCCGCACCTGCAGAGGCTGTCACCACCACCACCGCCCGCCTGCAGAGGCTGTCACCACCACCACCGCCGCCCCTACAGAGGCTGTCACCACCACCACCGCCGCCCCTGCAGAGGCTGTCACCACCACCACCGCCGCCCCTACAGAGGCTGTCACCACCACCACCACCGCCCCTGCAGAGGCTGTCTGACCACCACCACCGCCCCTACAGAGGCTGTTACCACCACCACCGCCGCCCCTAGCAGAGGCTGTCACCACCACCACCGTCCGCCCTGCAGAGGCTGTCACCACCACCACCGCCACCCCTACAGAGGCTGTCACCACTACCACCGCCGCCCTACAGAGGCTGTCACCACCACCACCGCCGCCCTACAGAGGCTGTCACCACCACC
>NW_027029858.1:0-1456 GCF_034236695.1 Oncorhynchus nerka
CAGGCACCATCAGACAAGCAGGAACCATCAGGTACAGGAACCATCAGGCACAGGAACCATCAGGTACAGGAACCATCAGACACAGGAACCATGCAGATACAGGAACCATCAGAACACAGGAACCATCAGATACAGGAACCATCAGACACAGGAACCATCAGATACAGGAACCATCAGATACAGGAACCATCAGACAGGAACCATCAGATACAGGAACCATCAGATACAGGAACCATCAGACACAGGAACCATCAGATACAGGAACCATCAGACACAGGAACCATCAGACACAGGAACCATCAGACACAGGAACCATCAGACACAGGAACCATCAGATACAGGAACCATCAGATACAGGAACCATCAGATACAGGAACCATCAGATACAGGAACCATCAGATACAGGAACCATCAGTACGTACAGGAACCATCAGATACAGGAACCATCAGATACAGGAACCATCAGTACAGATACAGGAACCATCAGGTACAGGAACCGTCAGACACAGGAACCATCAGATACAGGAACCATCAGACACAGGAACCATCAGACACAGGAACCATCAGACACAGGAACCATCAGACACAGGAACCATCAGATACAGGAACCATCAGGTACAGGAACCATCAGACAGGAACCATCAGACAGGAACCATCAGATACAGGAACCATCAGGTACAGGAACCATCAGGTACAGGAACCATCAGACACAGGAACCATCAGACACAGGAACCATCAGACACAGGAACCATCAGATACAGGAACCATCAGGTACAGATACAGGAACCATCAGGTACAGGAACCATCAGACAGGAACCATCAGATACAGGAACCATCAGATACAGATACAGGAACCATCAGGTACAGGAACCGTCAGACACAGGAACCATCAGATACAGGAACCATCAGACACAGGAACCATCAGACACAGGAACCATCAGACACAGGAACCATCAGACACAGGAACCATCAGATACAGGAACCATCAGATACAGGAACCATCAGACAGGAACCATCAGATACAGGAACCATCAGACAGGAACCATCAGATACAGGAACCATCAGATACAGGAACCATCAGACACAGGAACCATCAGATACAGGAACCATCAGATACAGGAACCATCAGATACAGGAACCATCAGATACAGATACAGGAACCATCAGACACAGGAACCATCAGACACAGGAACCATCAGATACAGGAACCATCAGATACTAGGAACCATCAGATACAGGAACCATCAGACACAGGAACCATCAGAAACAGGAACCATCAGATACAGGAACCATCAGACACAGGAACCATCAGTACAGGAACCATCAGATACAGGAACCATCAGACACAGGAACCATCAGACACATGGAACCATCAGATACAGGAACCATCAGACACAGGAACCGTAAGATACAGGAACCATCAGGTACCAGGAACCATCAGACAGGAACCATCAGA
>NW_027029859.1:0-1458 GCF_034236695.1 Oncorhynchus nerka
GATATAATCCACCTCCAGGCATAATATACTCTCTCACACACATACAGAGGGAGAGAAACAGCGAGATATAATCCACCTCCAGGCATAATATACTCTCACACACACATACAGAGGGAGAGAAACAGCGAGATATAATCCACCTCCAGGCATAATATACTCTCTCACACACACACACATACAGAGGGAGAGAAACAGCGAGATATAATCCACCTCCAGGCATAATATACTCTCACACACACACACACACACATACATATAGAGGGAGAGAAACAGCGAGATATAATCCACCTCCAGGCATAATATACTCTCACACACACACATACAGAGGGAGAGAAACAGTGAGATATAATCCACCTCCAGGCATAATATACTCTCTCACACACACACATACAGAGGGAGAGAAACAGCGAGATATAATCCACCTCCAGGCATAATATACTCTCTCACACACACATACAGAGGGAGAGAAACAGCGGATATAATCCACCTCAGGCATAATATACTCTCACACACACATACAGAGGGAGAGAAACAGTGAGATATAATCCACCTCCAGGCATAATATACTCTCTCACACACACACATAGAGACAGAGATATGGAGAAAACTCACACACACACGGAGAGAAACAGTGAGATATAATCCACCTCCAGGCATAATATACTCTCCACACACACACACACATACAGAGAGACGAGAAACATACATATACACACACAGGGAGAGAAACAGTGAGATATAATCCACCTCCAGGCATAATATACTCTCACACACACACACATACAGAGGGAGAGAAACAGCGAGATATAATCCACCTCCAGGCATAATATACTCTCTCACACACACACATACAGAGGGAGAGAAACAGCGAGATATAATCCACCTCCAGGCATAATATACTCTCTCACACACACACATACAGAGGGAGAGAAACAGTGAGATATAATCCACCTCCAGGCATAATATACTCTCACACACACACACACACACACACATACAGAGGGAGAGAAACAGCGAGATATAATCCACCTCCAGGCATAATATACTCTCACACACACACACATACAGAGGGAGAGAAACAGCGAGATATAATCCACCTCCAGGCATAATATACTCTCACACACACACATACATACAGAGGGAGAGAAACAGCGAGATATAATCCACCTCCAGGCATAATATACTCTCTCACACACACACATACAGAGGGAGAGAAACAGCGAGATATAATCCACCTCCAGGCATAATATACTCTCACACACACACACATACAGAGGGAGAGAAACAGCGAGATATAATCCACCTCCAGGCATAATATACTCTTCACACACACACACATACAGTGAGGAGAGAAACAGTGAGATATAATCCACCTCCAGGCATAATATACTCTCACACACACACATACAGAGGGAGAGAAACAGGAGATATAATCCACCTCCAGGCATAATATACTCT
>NW_027029860.1:0-1460 GCF_034236695.1 Oncorhynchus nerka
GTATACTCAGTGTAAAGCACTACAGATAATCAAGTGCTATTTGCATGTGATGCATTTGTTCTGTTGTTTACAGGATGATTTGTATCTTATAGAGCGTGGCTTTAAGGGAAGAGTATGGTCACATGTAGATAAAAACGATTGTGAAAAATGAACAGAGAAAATGTGTATTAACACACTACCTATTCATAGAAGTATTTATGCATCATCTACATATTCATATTACACTTCTACGTCTGTGTACCGGAAAGTAGTAGTTGTAAGACGAAAGAGAAAATATATCAGCTTATTGTTAAATTATTATGACGTTCTTTCCAATACAAAAAGTGTTGTAACTATTGTTTCCAAACTGCGTTACCCACTCCAGCCAGATGGCGATGAGCGTCTTTCAGGAGATGCTTCTTGCGTGACGTATAATGGACTGGACGGACGCTTCTTCAGGAACAACAAGGCGCCAACTCTTTCAACCACGTCGGTAGCTTGCTAGCCAACATAAAAGTGAAAGATTGACGCTTTAGACCATCTTAATGTACATGATCTAATCTCAGTGTTTTAAACACAGTTCTGTTGACGTATTAACTGGTTAACTGTAAACTAATTTGCAAACTTGTTAAAGATTTATGCTGAGCCTAGCACTAGGCTAGTCGCTAATGCTAACTAGCTAGCTAACATCCCTGACCATGAGCTCATTAAACTACTCATCCCTGCTATAGAAAAGGAGGTCTGCTGTTTGGAGAAAGAAGTTCTGGCGCTGAACATTGAGGATGAGGTTACAGTGAAAGAACCTTTTAGAATGAAAAAGGAGGAAGATGAGACTGTTATAGTGAAGGAAGAAGATGCTATTATAGTGAAAGAACATTTCAGAATGAAAAAGGAGGAAGAGGAGGCTATTATAGTGATAGAAGAGAAAGAACCGTTTAGAGAGGAAGAGGATGCTATCTCAATAAAGGTGAAGAAGGAAGATGTTTTTGGAGTGAAAGAGGAGACAGAATATCAGATTAATACCAGTGAGTACTGTCTTCAACAGGGACACAAACTATGCCGTTGTTGAACTAATGTGTGGTTTTAAAGTGGCATTCTACTGAAGTTCTACACTTGAATATGTTGTTCAGTACTGTAGGAATTGTTAAAGGGTCAATCTGCCATTGGTTCATATATTTTAGGGACTTTTCAATTCAATGTATTGAATTCTCCATGTGATCTATATTAAAGTTCCCCTCATCTAATATAACAGGCTTTTAAAATTCAATATTGAAGCATAATCTCTACTTAAAATATCAAAGGGACATATTCATGCCTCTTGTAAGACCCTATGATTTTATTAGACAGTTATAAGTTTACTAGTCATTTTGATGTTCTCATTCACACAGGAGAGACACATGACTATCGTGGATCCTCTGGGGAGCCTCAACAACATCCTGATGCTGACGAGCCAGAGAAGAGTCTCTCCAGATCAGAACACC
>NW_027029861.1:0-1460 GCF_034236695.1 Oncorhynchus nerka
TACTGTATAACACATGGAGATGTCAGTACTGTATAATACATGGAGATGTCAGTACTGTATAATACATGGAGATGTCAGTACTGTATAACAGATGGAGATGTGGTACTGTATAACACATGGAGATGTCAGTACTGTATAACAGATGGAGATATCAGTACTGTATAATACATGGAGAGATGTCAGTACTGTATAATACATGGAGATGTCAGTACTGTATAATACATGGAGATGTCAGTACTGTATAATACATGGAGATGTCAGTACTGTATAACAGATGGGAGATGTCAGTGCTGTATAATACATGGAGATGTCAGTACTGTATAACAGATGGTGATGTCAGTACTGTATAACAGATGGAGATGTCAGTACTGTATAACAGATGGTGATAAGTCAGTACTGTATAATACATGGAGATGTCAGTACTGTATAACACATGGAGATGTCAGTACTGTATAATACTGTATAATACATGGAGATGTCAGTACTGTATAATACATGGAGATGTCAGTACTGTATAAACATGGAGATGTCAGTACTGTATAACACATGGAGATGTCAGTACTGTATAACACATGGAGATGTCAGTACTGTATAACAGATGGAGATGTCAGTACTGTATAACACATGGAGATGTCAGTACTGTATAACACATGGAGATGTCAGTACTGTATAATACATGGAGATGTCAGTACTGTATAACACATGGAGATGTCAGTACTGTATAACACATGGAGATGTCAGTACTGTATAACACATGGAGATGTCAGTACTGTATAACACATGGAGATGTCAGTACTGTATAATACATGGAGATGTCAGTACTGTATAATACATGGAGATGTCAGTACTGTATAACACATGGAGATGTCAGTACTGTATAACACATGGAGATGTCAGTACTGTATAACAGATGGAGATGTCAGTACTGTATAACAGATGGAGATGTCAGTACTGTATAACACATGGAGATGTCAGTACTGTATAACAGATGGAGATGTCAGTACTGTATAACACATGGAGATGTCAGTACTGTATAACTGTATAACACATGGAGATGTCAGTACTGTATAAACATGGAGATGTCAGTACTGTATAACACATGGAGATGTCAGTACTGTATAACAGATGGAGATATCAGTACTGTATAATACATGGAGATGTCAGTACTGTATAATACATGGAGATGTCAGTACTGTATAATACATGGAGATGTCAGTACTGTATAATAGATGGAGATGTCAGTACTGTATAACACATGGAGATGTCAGTACTGTATAATACATGGAGATGTCAGTACTGTATAACACATGGAGATGTCAGTACTGTATAACACATGGAGATGTCAGTACTGTATAACAGATGGAGATGTCAGTACTGTATAAACATGGAGATGTCAGTACTGTATAATACATGGAGATGTCAGTACTGTATAATACATGGAGATGTCAGTACTGTACTGT
>NW_027029862.1:0-1461 GCF_034236695.1 Oncorhynchus nerka
GGTAATAGCCCCAGGGTTAAAGGTGAGGTGGACTGAGGGTTAGGGGTTGAGGTAATAGCCCCAGGGTTAAAGGTGAGGATGGACTGAGGGTTAGGGTTGGAGGTAACAGCCCCAGGGTTAAAGGTGAGGTTGGACTGAGGTTAGGGTTGAGGTAATAGCCCCAGGGTTAAATGGTGAGGTGGACTGAGGGTTAGGGGTTGAGGTAATAGCCCCAGGGTTAAAGGTGAGGTGGACTGAGGGTTAGGGGTTGAGGTAATAGCCCAGGTTAAAGGTGAGAGTGGACTGAGGGTTAGGGTTTGAAGCTATGTTAGGGTTAAGAGTGATGTGGCCTGAGGTTCCAGGGTTAAAGGTGAGGTGGACTGAGGGTGAGCTGGGTTGAGGTAATAGCCCCAGGGTTAAAGGTGAGGTGGGCTGAGGGTTAGGACTGGGGTTGAGGTAATAGCCCCAGGGTTAAAGGTGAGGTGGACTGAGGGTTAGGGGTTGAGGTAATAACCCCAGGGTTAAAGGTGAGGTGGGCTAGAGTTGGTAATAAATTGTCTGATTGATGACATGCTAACTGGCAGCGGGGAGTCTGATAGGCTTGGCTCAGTTTGATGACATAAGAGGATCCTGTTGAGTTACAACCTCAGAGTCAAAGCACAACCAGGACTGCAGAAAGCTACAGTCTAATTTCTCCCTGTAATCTTTCTCTGTCTGTCTGTCTCTCTCTCTCTCTGTCTGTCTCTCTCTCTCTCTCTCTCTCTCTCTCTCTCTCTCTCTCTAGTCTCTCACTGTCTCACTCTCTCTCTCTCCTCTCCTCTCTCCCCTTCAGTGTCTCTCTCTCACGTCTCTCATACTCTAGTCTCTCTCTCTAGTCTCTCACTCTCTAGTCTCCCACTCTCCTCTCGCTCTCTAGTCTCTCACTCTTCTCTCTCTAGTCTCTCATCTCCTGTGTCTCTAATATGGTCATACATTTGGCAGGAGGTTAGGAAGTGCAGCTCAGTTTCCACCTCATTTTGTGGGCAGTGTGCACATAGCCTGTCTTCTCTTGAGAGCCATGTCTGCCTACGGCGGCCTTTCTCAATAGCAAGGCTATGCTCACTGAGTCTGTACATAGTCAATGCTTTCCTTAATTTTGGGTCAGTCACAGTGGTCAGGTATTCTGCCGCTGTGTACTCTCTGTTTAGGGCCAAATAGCATTCTAGTTTGCTCTGTTTTTTGTTCATTCTTTCTAATGTGACAAGTAATTGTCTTTGTTTTCTCCATGATTTGGTTTGGGTCTAATTGTGCTGCTGTCCTGGGGCTCTGTGGGATGTGTTTGTGTTTGTGAAGAGAGCCCCAGGACCAGCTCTGCTTAGGGACTCTTCTCCAGGTTCATCTCTATCAATAGGAGATATCTGATAAGAGGGAGGATGAGGAGGATGATGGTTGGGGTGCCACCAAGACAGAAGCTCTTTCATGCAGATGCTCAGATAAGTACAA
>NW_027029863.1:0-1463 GCF_034236695.1 Oncorhynchus nerka
AATACCTTTTTTATATTAGTCAGTTACAGAGGTGTTATACAATATACTTTATATTAGTCAGTTACAGAGGTGTTATACCTTTACTTTATATTAGTCAGTTACATTTACATTTACATTTAAGTCATTTAGCAGACGCTCTTATCCAGAGCGACTTACAAATTGGTGCATTCACCTTATGACCTCCAGTGGAACAGTAGTGCATCTAAATCTTTTCAGGGAGGGGGTGAGAGGGATTACTTATCCTATCCTAGGTATTCCTTAAAGAGGTGGGGTTTCAGGTGTCTCCGGAAGGTGTGGTAGATTGACTCCGCTGTCCTGGCGTCGTGAGGGAGTTTGTTCCACCATTGGGGGGCCAGAGCAGCGAACAGTTTTGACTGGGCTGAGCGAACTGTACTTCCTCAGTGGTAGGGAGGCGAGCAGGCCAGAGGTGGATGAACGCAGTGCCCTTGTTTGGGTGTAGGGCCTGATCAGAGCCTGGAGGTACTGAGGTGCTGTTCCCCTCACAGCTCCGTAGGCAAGCACCATGGTCTTAGCGGATGCGAGCTTCAACTGGAAGCCAGTGGAGGGAGCGGAGGAGCCGGGGTGACGTGGAGAGAACTTGGGAAGGTTGAACACCAGACGGGCTGCGGCGTTCTGGATGAGTTGTAGGAGTTTAATGGCACAGGCAGGGAGCCCAGCCAACAGCGAGTTGCAGTAATCCAGACGTGGAGATGACAAGTGCCTGGATTAGGACCTGCGCCGCTTCCTGTGTGAGGCAGGGTCGTGCTCTGCGGATGTTGTAGAGCATGAACCTACAGGAACGGGCCACCGCCTTGATGTTAGTTGAGAACGACTGGGGTGTTGTCCAGGATCACGCCAAGGTTCTTAGCGCTCTGGGAGGAGGACACAATGGAGTTGTCAACCGTGATGGCGAGATCATGGAACGGGCAGTCCTTCCCCGGGAGGAAGAGCAGTTCCGTCTTGCCGAGGTTCAGCTTGAGGTGGTGATCCGTCATCCACACGGATATGTCTGCCAGACATGCAGAGATGCGATTCGCCACCTGGTCATCAGAAGGGGGAAAGGAGAAGATTAATTGTGTGTCGTCTGCATAGCAATGATAGGAGAGACCATGTGAGGTTATGACAGAGCCAAGTGACTTGGTGTATAGCGAGAATAGGAGAGGGCCTAGAACAGAGCCCTGGGGGACACCAGTGGTGAGAGCACAGTTACAGAGGTGTTATACCTTTACTTTATATTAGTCAGTTACAGAGGTGTTATACCTTTACTTTATATTAGTCAGTTACAGAGGTGTTATACCTATACTTTATATTGGTCATTTACAGAGGTGTTATACAGAATACCTTTACTTTATATTAGTCGTTTGAGGTAATTATACAGAATACCTTTACTTTATATTAGTCAGTTACAGAGTGTTATACCTTTACTTTATATTAGTCAGTTACAGAGGTGTTATACAGAATAC
>NW_027029864.1:0-1463 GCF_034236695.1 Oncorhynchus nerka
TTTATTTTACCAGGCAAGTCAGTTAAAGAACAAATTCTTATTTTCAATGACGGCCTGGGAACAGCGGGTTAACTGCCTGTTCAGGGGAAGAACAACAGATTTGTACCTTGTCAGCTTGGGGTTTGAACTTGCAACCTTCCGGTTACTGGTCCAACGCTCTAACCACTAGGCTACCCTGCCGCCCCGGCATTTGCTGCAGGCATTAGGCAAAAGTCAGCACCGTGACACTGGTAATGAGGAAACCACTAGTTATGGATGTAGTATATCTGGTAATGAGGAAACCACTAGTTATGGATGTAGTATATCTGGTAATGAGGAAACCACTAGTTATGGATGTAGTATAACTGGAAATGAGGAAACCACTAGTTATGGATGTAGTATATCTGGTAATGAAGAAACCACTGGTTATGGATGTTGTATATCTAGTAATGAGGAAACCACTAGTTATGGATGTAGTATATGTGGTAATGAGGAAACCACTAGTTATGGATGTAGTATATCTGCTAATGAGGAAACCACTAGTTATGGATGTAGTATATCTGGTAATGAGGAAACCACTAGTTATGGATGTAGTATATCTGCTAATGAGGAAACCACTAGTTATGGATGTAGTATATCTGGTAATGAGGAAACCACTAGTTATGGATGTAGTATATCTGCTAATGAGGAAACCACTAGTTATGGATGTAGTATATCTGGTAATGAGGAAACCACTAGTTATGGATGTAGTATATCTGCTAATGAGGAAACCACTAGTTATGGATGTAGTATATCTGGTAATGAGGAAACCACTAGTTATGGATGTAGTATATCTGCTAATGAGGAAACCACTAGTTATGGATGTAGTATATCTGGTAATGAGGAAACCACTAGTTATGGATGTAGTATATCTGCTAATGAGGAAACCACTAGTTATGGATGTAGTATATCTGGTAATGAGGAAACCACTAGTTATGGATGTAGTATATCTGCTAATGAGGAAACCACTAGTTATGGATGTAATATATCTGCTAATGAGGAAACCACTAGTTATGGATGTAGTATATCTGCTAATGAGGAAACCACTAGTTATGGATGTAGTATAACTGGAAATGAGGAAACCACTAGTTATGGATGTAGTATATCTGGTAATGAGGAAACCACTAGTTATGGATTTAGTATATCTGCTAATGAGGAAACCACTAGTTATGGACGTAGTATATCTGGTAATGAGGAAACAGCTAATTATGGATGTAGTATATCTGGTAATGAGGAAACCACTAGTTATGGATGTAGTATATCTGGTAATGAGGAAACAGCTAATTATGGATGTAGTATATCTGGTAATGAGGAAACCACTAGTTATGGATGTAGTATAACTGCTAATGAGGAAACCGATAGTTATGGATGTAGTATATCTGGTAATGAGGAAACCACTAGTTATGGATGTAGTATATCTGCTAATGAGGAAACCACTAGTTATG
>NW_027029866.1:0-1466 GCF_034236695.1 Oncorhynchus nerka
TAATGAATGATGAGAGCCATGTCAACATTGTGGTCATTGATGAGCTCCATGAGAAGCTTGGTCCTGCTGTGAGTACCTAACCCTCACAATCACTGTTTCATTTCACTTTGCCCCCTGTGCGTACGCTTCACTTTACATAGCCTATTAGCATACAGACATGGATAACATCTCTGAAGAAAATGAAGCTGTAATGAGTCTAAGGAGGTGTGTGCCCTTTGTCCTGTGGGTGTACGGAGTGATCTCTAGTACCTTGCTTGGTCATGCTCTCTCCACCTAGATGATGCACATCCGGAAGCAGCAGGTGATCGAGATAGGAGCAGACGGGGTTGGGATGTTCCAGCACGAGAGAGTCTGTTGGCTGCAGGTGAGGAAAGAGAGACAGAGCTCTTAAGTAATCCTACCTAGGATTTTGGATATGAATATGTTCATCATTTTCCATTTCACGTTGTCTATTACTTGTCTTGAATGGAAATTTGAACTGCTGAACTATATCCAATCTCCTTTGTAGATTGCCACTAAGAACAAGGTGCACCTCTTTGACATCCTGATGCTTGAAGCCCGGGCCTTCAAGAACAGCCTGTCCATGATCCTGGAAAATAACCACATTTTAAAGGTGAGTAATATAGACAGGATATTATTATATTAATCCATTTGACTTCTACTTTATGTAATTTCACCTCTGTCTGTGTATTCAGGTCACCTATAGCTGCCAGAGGATTGCCAAATGTCTGAGGGCTCAGTTTGGAGTGAATCTCACCAATGTCTTTGACACGCAGGTACTGTATTGTAGAAAATGTATGATCCTAGAGTGTGCAGCCGAAGCTTTGCTGTTGTTCTATGAATGTATTCTTACTGCCCTGTAGGCATAGACCGAGTGTTACCCTCCCAGCCTTATCACTGTGATGTGTTTGGGTTATTTCTCCATAGGTGGCAGATATCCTGTGCTTCTATACAGAGACAGGTGGCTTCCTGCTAGGAGGTGGTGAGCCTACATCTGAAGATGCCCTCATCACGACTCTCCTCTCTCAAGATCAAGTCTCTACTCACCAAGGTACATAAAGCAGGGAACATAGCACAAAAGTATGGATGTGGTCTGTGTGTGTGTGTGTGTATCTGCATTGTAAGACTTGATTTTGTGTGTCTGTACTAGAGGTCAACCGATTAATCGTAATGGCCGATTAAATAGGGCCAATTTCAAGTTTTCATAACAATCTGTAATCGGCATTTTTGGACACTGATTATGGCCGATTACATTGCACTCCACGAGGAGACTGCGTGGCAGGCTGACTACCTGTTATGCGATTGCAGCCAAGGTAAGGTGCTAGCTACCATTAAACTTATCTTATAAAAAACAATCAATCTTAACATAATCACTAGTTAACTACACATGGTTGATGATATTACTAGTTTATCTAGCTTGTCCTGCGTTGCATATATTCGATGCGGTGCCTGTTAATTTATCATTG
>NW_027029867.1:0-1469 GCF_034236695.1 Oncorhynchus nerka
CCCATTTGATGACCAATGTATGCAGAAATGCAGGTAATTCCAAAGGGTTCACATACGTTTTCTTGCCACTGTACATGTGTCATTCCAGGTACACCGATCCACAAGACTTTGCTCAAAGCCTGTATCGGCAATTCTACGTTATAGAAGATCTCTGCCTCACATTGAGTTGATTGACGATTGGCTGTCAGAATAGATTTAGCTAGTGTCACCATCATGTCAAAGCACAAGGCAGATAATCTTGTCAAACCCAGGACTTGGCCCATGAAAGAGTGGATAGGTTGCCCCTTATAAACTGTATCTGCTCGGCTTCTCATCTGACATTCAAATGGTGGATCTAACAGTAATGCTGTTGACTTCAGTCCACTGTTTGTACTATATGTGCCTGGGCGGAGCAGAGCTGAGGTTAGCCCCTACCTGGGGTCATGTCTTTGGGCTTGAGGCTGACGGACTGGTGCTTCCCATCAGAACCAGCCAGCCAGGCTGAGGCTGTCAGAGAAGACTCCCACCACACTGCTGTGTCTGGGTACACATCATCCTGGAAGAACTCTTTCTGTGGACGGACGGAGAGAAGGAAGGAGGGAGACGAGACACAACAGGATTAGTTCAGAACTCAAACAGCTCAAACTCCACAGACTAAGTACAAACAGGGGTTCACATAGCAGACCCTTTTTACTGGTAGTTCTTTGAGGCCCTGGTCTGAAAAGTCATCAAATAACTGCAGGTTTTTCCTATTCCCCCCATATATACACTAGATAGCAGCGTTCAGCCATATCTCACTCTGACGCGGGGGACTCTGAAGGCCACTGGCTCTATGGAGGTCTTACTGAGCCTCAGACCCCTGGCCACCTCGACCTCTTGCACCACACACTCAGTCTTCGGCAGGAAGGCCAAGCCCTAAAAACAGGAAGTTCATGCAGAGAGATTCTACAGGTCTACAGGTGCCTGCGTAATTGATTGACAGATCAAGTCACAAATTCAGGGAAATGTTTTTATCTATTGACTACAAAACATGTAATAAGAAGGAGCGGGATGTAGGAAATGAGAAAAGGAAGAGGGAAAAGCAGAGATGTAAATGCTGTTAACATAAAGTCTATACCTTGTGGGGCTCTGAGGAGTTGAAGCTGGCACATTCCAGGAAATAGGGAGCTTCTGGCACTATCTCAAAGATGTACACTCGCGTGTCACCCTGGTAAATGTAAACAACAACAACAATGGCGGTATAGGTTTACTCGTGTCAAAGTCTGGGTATGGGGAGTCAGTATGGATCTACCAATCCACCACCACCAACATTAGCCCGGTCCCAGATAGTTTTTTGTTGTCTACTAGACATAGGAGTTGGCAAGACAGCACAAACAGATCGGGAACCAGGCTAGGCAGGCATTATTATCATGAAGCACAAGAGTCTGTAACAGACTTTTAACATCAAGTCAATATGGGCTCTATTTTCTTCTATCCAAAAAGAAATGCTC
>NW_027029868.1:0-1471 GCF_034236695.1 Oncorhynchus nerka
GGATTATCCTTATACCTCCGGAGGTGAAAGTACACCTCCCGAGGAGACATGTCACCTTCGGTGGCGACACGCATGCGTTCTGTCGAGTTGCGCCTGAGGGCAGGCCGTTTAAAGATATTTTTTGCACATTTCGAAATGACAGATGTTTTCCGTTCGGTTTAATAAAGCGCCTGTGAGTTGAAATTTTTATCATTTTTGCATTTTTTGACACAATAAGCCCTCCCGGAAAGTGCTAAAAAAGCGATCTAGGTAAGTGATCTGCCTAAACTTTTTAAAAACACTTTTTCAACATTTCAAGATAGCAGTTAGTTCAGTTTGATCTTAATAAAGACAGCTGCAACTTTATTTTATTAATTTCCACACTTTTATTTTTTTTTGACCAAAAAATATTCTATGTCCAAACACACTTTTTTTTGCACTATGTTTGAAGGCTGTCGACCTCAGCTCAGGAGACGATTCCCATCTCAAGTGGTTGTCGTTGTAATTCTAAAAGTGTCCATAAAGCTTAATATGAGAATGACCGAAAAGTGCATTTATGAGTATTTTAATTTTCGGGTTCCCAGGTGCACGTTTTCAATCACCAGGTACACGGATGTATGAGGGCGCCCACGGCAAATCCGTAAGGTGCTCCATAGCGGGCAAATGTCAGGAACAAGTGTCCATAAAGCACTCAGGCCCCCACGGATAGAGGGCCGTAGTAGGGTGTTCCCAGAGTGGGCATTAATATGAGAATGACCAGGTGCATTTAGGACCAGTATTTTAATTTTCGGGTTCCCAGGTGCACGTTTTCAATCACCAGGCACACAGAGGTAGATGCAATCCTCATCCACCATAAAATGTCTAAAAGTGTCCATAAAGCACTCAGGGAGGGCCCCACGGATAGAGGGCCGTAGTAGGGTGTTGCCAGAGTGGGCATTAATATGAGAATGACCGAAAAGTGCATTTAGGACCAGTATTTTAATTTTCGGGTTCCCAGGTGCACATTTCGTGTGATAGCCTCTCTCTCAATGGGCAACAAGTAGAGAATGTAAAATAAAAATGCCCTGGTAGGAACCTATGTTTCCAGTAACATGTACTTTTATAGCCCAAAATCTGGAATTTTCAAGAAATGATTAAAAATACTTCCCGACGGGCTACAGGTCCCATCTTTCGTCTCATTCCCTCTCTCTCAATGGACAACAAGTAGAGAGTGTAAATTTAAAAATGCCCTGGTAGGAACCTATGTTTCCAGTAAAATGTACTTGTATAGCCCAAACTATAAAGACATTTTTCTATTAAAAGGTTCTATACAAAAACGGTTTTAATTACATGACAATGCCCGTCTATGTGTGCCCTTTCGTTTAAAAAAAAACCCATCCAGATTGAATGTGTACTTTTTGATTTATTCACGTTTTGGTGTACCGGCATAGCGGCGCACACAGTAACCTGACAGTATTTCATTTTTGGGTTCCGATTTTGGGTACCGATTTTC
>NW_027029869.1:0-1472 GCF_034236695.1 Oncorhynchus nerka
TGATTGTGGCTACACCTACCAGCCTAGGATTAGTGTTTTAGTTTATTGATTGTGGCTACACCTACCAGCCTAGGATTAGTGTTTTAGTTTACTGATTGTGGCTACACCTACCAGCCTAGGATTAGTGTTTTAGTTTATTGATTGTGGCTACACCTACCAGCCTAGGATTAGTGTTTTAGTTTATTGATTGTGGCTACACCTACCAGCCTAGGATTAGTGTTTTAGTTTACTGATTGTGGCTACACCTACCAGCCTAGGATTAGTGTTTTAGTTTATTGATTGTGGCTACACCTACCAGCCTAGGATTAGTGTTTTAGTTTATTGATTGTGGCTACACCTACCAGCCTAGGATTAGTGTTTTAGTTTATTGATTGTGGCTACACCTACCAGCCTAGGATTAGTGTTTTAGTTTATTGATTGTGGCTACACCTACCAGCCTAGGATTAGTGTTTTAGTTTATTGATTGTGGCTACACCTACCAGCCTAGGATTAGTGTTTTAGTTTATTGATTGTGGCTACACCTACCAGCCTAGGATTAGTGTTTTAGTTTATTGATTGTGGCTACACCTACCAGCCTAGGATTAGTGTTTTAGTTTATTGATTGTGGCTACACCTACCAGCCTAGGATTAGTGTTTTAGTTTATTGATTGTGGCTACACCTACCAGCCTAGGATTAGTGTTTTAGTTTATTGATTGTGGCTACACCTACCAGCCTAGGATTAGTGTTTTAGTTTATTGATTGTGGCTACACCTACCAGCCTAGGATTAGTGTTTTAGTTTATTGATTGTGGCTACACCTACCAGCCTAGGATTAGTGTTTTAGTTTATTGATTGTGGCTACACCTACCAGCCTAGGATTAGTGTTTTAGTTTACTGATTGTGGCTACACCTACCAGCCTAGGATTAGTGTTTTAGTTTATTGATTGTGGCTACACCTACCAGCCTAGGATTAGTGTTTTAGTTTATTGATTGTGGCTACACCTACCAGCCTAGGATTAGTGTTTTAGTTTATTGATTGTGGCTACACCTACCAGCCTAGGATTAGTGTTTTAGTTTATTGATTGTGGCTACACCTACCAGCCTAGGATTAGTGTTTTAGTTTATTGATTGTGGCTACACCTACCAGCCTAGGATTAGTGTTTTAGTTTATTGATTGTGGCTACACCTACCAGCCTAGGATTAGTGTTTTAGTTTACTGATTGTGGCTACACCTACCAGCCTAGGATTAGTGTTTTAGTTTATTGATTGTGGCTACACCTACCAGCCTAGGATTAGTGTTTTAGTTTATTGATTGTGGCTACACCTACCAGCCTAGGATTAGTGTTTTAGTTTATTGATTGTGGCTACACCTACCAGCCTAGGATTAGTGTTTTAGTTTATTGATTGTGGCTACACACCTATCAGCCTAGGATTAGTGTTTTAGTTTACTGATTGTGGCTACACCTACCAGCCTAGGATTAGTGTTTTAGTTT
>NW_027029870.1:0-1475 GCF_034236695.1 Oncorhynchus nerka
ATCTCAGTTCACTGGTCACTCCTGGATAGTCTGTGGTGCAACATGGCATTGGTGGATGGAGCGAGACATGATGTCCCAGATGTGCTCATTTGGATTCAGGTCTGGGGAACGGGCGGGCCAGTCCATACCATCAATGCCTTCCTCTTGCAGGAACTGCTGACACACTCCAGCCACATGAGGTCTAGCATTGTCTTGCATTAGGAGGAACCCAGGGCCAACCGCACCAGCATATGGTCTCACAAGGGGTCTGAGGATCTCATCTCGGTACCTAATGGCAGTCAGGCTACCTCTGGCGAGCACATGGAGGGCTGTGCGGCCCCCCAAAGAAATACCACCCCACACCATGACTGATCCACCGCCAAACCGGTCATGCTGGAGGATGTTGCAGGCAGCAGAACGTTCTCCACGGCATTTCCAGACTGTCACGTCTGTCACGTGCTCAGTGTGACCCTGCTTTCATCTGTGAAGAGCACAGGGCGCCAGTGGCGAATTTGCCAATCTTGGTGTTCTCTGGCAAATGCCAAACGTCCTGCACGGTGTTGGGCTGTAAGCAGAACCCCCACCTGTGGACGTCAGGCCCTCATACCACCCTCATGGAGTCTGTTTCTGACCGTTTGAGCAGACACATGCACATTTGTGGCCTGCTGGCGGTCATTTTGCAGGGCTCTGGCAGTGCTCCTCCTGCTCCTCCTTGCACAAAGGCGGAGGTAGCGGTCCTGCTGCTGGGTTGTTGCCCTCCTACGGCCTCCTCCACGTCTCCTGATGTACTGGCCTGTCTCCTGGTAGCGCCTCCATGCTCTGGACACTACGCTGACAGACACAGCAAACCTTCTGGCCACAGCTCATATTGATGTGCCATCCTGGATGAGCTGCACTACCTGAGCCACTTGTGTGGGTTTTAGACTCCGTCTCATGCTACCACTAGAGTGAAAGCACCGCCAGCATTCAAAAGTGACCAAAACATCAGCCAGGGAGCATAGGAACTGAGAAGGGGTCTGTGGTCACCACCTGCAGAACCACTCCTTTATTGGGGGTGTCTTGCTAATTGCCTATAATTTCCACCTGTTGTCTATTTCATTTGCACAACAGCATGTGAAATTTATTGTCAATCAGTGTTGCTTCCTAAGTGGACAGTTTGATTTCACAGTAGTGTGATTGACTTGGAGTTACATTGTGTTGTTTAAGTGTTCCCTTTATTCTTTTGAGCAGTGTATATTGCCATTGTATCTGAGAGGAGAGCCATTTTTTTATTTTTCTTTATTGATTTATTATGGTCCGATTCAAGCACCTATCAAGTTACCTATCAATATGTATATTGTCATACGTTGTCATACTTTATTTTTTATTTCACCTTTATTTAACCAGGTAGGCTAGTTGAGAACAAGTTCTCATTTGCAACTGCGACCTGGCCAAGACAAAGCATAGCAGTGTGAACAGACAACACAGAGTTACACATGGAGTAAACAATTAACAAG
>NW_027029871.1:0-1478 GCF_034236695.1 Oncorhynchus nerka
CAGGAACCATAGAGATATGACCATACACCACTAAGATAAGGGCCTATGGAATATGACATACATCACTAAGATGGCAAGGAACCATAAGAGATATGACCTTACATCTGGATGGATATATACAAGATATAGGATGTGACCATACCACTAAAATTGGCGGAACCATAAGGATATAATATACATCACACCACCTATGGAGATTCCTGAGGGACTATAGACATTGTTTTAGGATAGATCTATATAATAACTATTCATATCATTTGAAATACTAACATATTCTCAGTGAGGTGAAATGCTTGGCCTGCTTAAGTAAAAATACTTGCACATACTTAGAGTGTGTGCAGAGGTATCATATTTAATATATTAAGTAATTTCCTTTATCATTCTAAAAATCTGTCCTTTTTGCTCCATTTTCCTACTTACTAAAGTACTGTATATTTTAGAGGGCTCATTGCCAGGACGAAATATGGTCCAATTTAAAAGCATCCATCCCTACTACCTCTGATCACAGCGGACTCACTAAACACAAATACTGCCTCTGATCAGGACTGAAACACAAATACCGCCTCTGATTCTGGAGGACTCCACTAACCACAATGCCTCACAGTCACAGGTACTCACTAAACCTACAATGCTGCCTCCCAGTCACAGGTACTCTACTAAACACAAATACTGCCTCTGATCTGGGTACTCACTAAACACAAATACTGCCTCTGATCTGGAGTACTCACTAAGCTTACAAATACTGCCTCTGATCTGAATTTTCACTAAACACAAATACTGCCTCCCAGATCTGGAGGACTCACTAAGCACAAATACCATGTCGATCAGGATAAAGCACATTCACTCCAGTCTGGAGGACTCACTAAACACAAATACTGCCTTTCTGATCTGGGTACTTTCACTAAATACAATGCTGCCTTTACAGTCTGGTACTCACTAAGCACGTGCTATGATCTGGAGGACTCTGCTAAGCACAAATAGGAAGTAGTGATGGTGAACATGATTAACCACCTATAAACATACTGGTAGAATAGAGGAAGTAGTGATGGTGAACATGATTAACCACCTATAAACATACTGGTAGAATAGAGGAAGTAGTGATGGTGAACATGATTAACCACCTATAAACATACTGGTAGAATAGAGGAAGTAGTGATGGTGAACATGATTAACCACCTATAAACATACTGGTAGAATAGAGGAAGTAGTGATGGTGAACATGATTAACCACCTATAAACATACTGGTAGAATAGAGGAAGTAGTGATGGTGAACATGATTAACCACCTATAAACATACTGGTAGAATAGAGGAAGTAGTGATGGTGAACATGATTAACCACCTATAAACATACTGGTAGAATAGAGGAAGTAGTGATGGTGAACATGATTAACCACCTATAAACATACTGGTAGAATAGAGGAAGTAGTGATGGTGAACATGATTAACCACCTATAAACATACTGGTAGAATAGAGGA
>NW_027029872.1:0-1479 GCF_034236695.1 Oncorhynchus nerka
CAGTAATAACCAACAAGTAATCTAACTAACAATTCCATAACTACTGTCTTATACACAGTGTAAGGGGATAAAGAATATGTACATAAGGATATATGAATGAGTGATGGTACAGGGCAGCATACAGTAGATGGTATCGAGTACAGTATATACATATGAGATGAGTATGTAGACAAAGTAAACAAAGTGGCATAGTTAAAGTGGCTAGTGATACATGTATTACATATGGATGCAGTCGATGATATAGAGTACAGTATATACGTATGCATATGAGATGAATAATGTAGGGTAAGTAACATTATATAAGGTAGCATTGTTTAATGTGGCTAGTGATATATTTACATCATTTCCCATCAATTCCCATTATTAAAGTGGCTGGAGTTGGGTCAGTGTCAATGACAGTGTGTTGGCAGCAACCACTCAATGTTAGTCGATTGCTGTTTGTTTGCTGTTAATCTGATATCTTGAGATAAGCTGTTTTCAGTCTCTCGGTCCCAGCTTTGATGCACTCTGTACTGACCTCGCCTTCTGGATGATAGCGGGGTGAACAGGCAGTGGTTCGGGTGGTTGATGTCCTTGATGATCTTTATGGCCTTCCTGTAACATCGGGTGGTGTAGGTGTCCTGGAGGGCAGGTAGTTTGCCCCTGGTGATGCGTTGTGCAGACCTCACTACCCTCTGGAGAGCCTTACGGTTGAGGGCGGAGCAGTTGCCGTACCAGGCGGTGATACAGCCCGCCAGGATGCTCTCGATTGTGCATTTGTAGAAGTTTGTGAGTGCTTTTGGTGACAAGCCGAATTTCTTCAGCCTCCTGAGGTTGAAGAGGCGCTGCTGCGCCTTCTTCACGACGCTGTCAGTGTGAGTGGACCAATTCAGTTTGTCTGTGATGTGTATGCCGAGGAACTTAAAACTTGCTACCCTCTCCACTACTGATCCATCGATGTGGATAGGGGGGTGTTCCCTCTGCTGTTTCCTGAAGTCCACAATCATCTCCTTAGTTTTGTTGACGTTGAGTGTGAGGTTATTTGGAGAGACTCTTAGGATTTCTGCTTAGGATTTCAACAAATTTAAAAACGTATTTCTTGCATACAATCGTCGATGTTACCACTAATGGGAAAACAAGACAAAATATGACTGTTGTTCACTTGACTGTCTTAAGACGAATGTCAAATAATTCACATTCATTCCAGACATCATTGTTTGAACAACATAATGGCTACGCTGTTGGCATCACCTTTTTACAGTGTATTTTTGCTGTTGTGGGCCTTAAACCACCTGTCTGACTTTTTGTTCACACAGGAGAGAGACCTGACTATCGTGGATCCTCTGGGGGGCCTCAACAACCTCATGATGCTGACAGGGCAGAGAAGAGTCTCTCCAAATCAAAACACCTCAAGAAACACCAGCAGAGACCCACAGGGAAGAAATCTCATTGCTGCTCTGACTGTGGGAAAGGTTGCAAATCTTCATCAGAACTTAAAAT
>NW_027029873.1:0-1479 GCF_034236695.1 Oncorhynchus nerka
CATATATCAAGCGAATGTTTGTCTGTGTGTGTGTTGTGACCAGTGTGTTTGTGTCCAGTGTGTGTGTGTGTGTCCAGTGTGTGTGTGTGTGTCAGTGTGTGTGTGTCCAGTGTGTTTGTGTGTCCAGTGCTTGTTTGTGTGTTTGTTTTTGTGTGTGTACTGTGTGTGTGTGTGTGTGTGCATAAGTCCTGTGTGTGTGCCAGTTTTTCTGTGTGTGTCCAGTGTGTGTGTGTGTGTGTGTGTGTCCAGTGTGTGTGTGTCAGTCCTTGTGTGTGTGTGTGTGCTGTGTGTGTGTACTGTGTGTGTGTACAGTGTGTGTGTGCACAGTGTGTGTGTACAGTGTGTGCTGTGTGTGTGTCCTGTGCTGCAGTGTAGTGTCCAGTGCCTGTGTGTGTGTGTGTCCTGTGCTGTGCGTGTGTGTAGTGCGCGTGTGAGTCCAGTGTGTGTGTGAGTCCTGTGTGTGTGTAGGTTTGTCCCTGTGTGTGTGGTCCGTGTGTGTCCAGTAGCTTGTTTGTGTGTGCTGTGTGTGTGTGTGTGTGTACAAATATCCAGTTCGTCAGTGTCCAGTGTACTGTGTACTGTGTGTGTGCACTGTGTGCGTCAGTGTGTGCGCACCGTGTGTGTGTGTGTGATGTCCAGTGCTTGTGTGTGTGTGTCCAGGCTGTGTGTGTGTAGCATGTGTGTGTCGGTACTGTGAGCGTCCAGGATGTGTGTGAGTGAGCTGTAGTGTGCATGTGTCCGGTGTGTGAGAGAATACTGAACACACACAACTTTGTCCACATTGGACAGACAGGACACTCACCCCCCACACAACACACACACACACACATACACTCTTGTCCAAGTGGTGGTCAGGAATGTTTGTCTTAACCAGCCTGATAAGTCCAACATGTCTGATATGAACATTGACATAAACCCTCTACATACTTGAGTTTCTCCAGTCTGCAGTGTGGATCCTCCAGTCCAGCAGAGAGCAGTCTGACTCCTGAGTCTCCTGGGTGATTGTAGCTCAGGTCCAGCTCTCTCAGGTGTGAGGGGTTTGACCTCAGAGCTGAGACCAGAGAAGCACAGCCTTCCTCTGTGACTAGACAGCCTGACAGCCTGCAAAGAGTCAAATCATATTAAAATCACACTGATATTCTTTGGTGGTGAAAATAGTGGCAGTATATTGTTTTCAACATATTCAGATATATCAGTAGTCCTGAAACCTGCCATATCTATTCATAAAATAGTGTATCATCATAAAAAATAACAAATGATCAAAGTATTGCCTGCAGATAGAAACATTATAGTACAAATATTTGAGTGAAATATTATAGTAGACTGACCAGACCAGTTTAAAAATCAGTATCAGTCAGAAGACAGACAGTGAGGTATCAGATTTAGATTGTATTGAGTATACAGTCCACACCATATCTATTTAGACAGTGAGGTATCAGATTTAGATTGTATTGATATACAGTCCACACCATTCTATTT
>NW_027029874.1:0-1479 GCF_034236695.1 Oncorhynchus nerka
AGGCATCAGGATATATGATAAACAGAGTAGCAGCAGTGTAAATGATGATTGTATGTGACTGTGTGTGTGTGTAGAGTCAGTATAAATGTGTGTGTGTAGAGTCAGTATAAATGTGTGTGTGTGTTTGAGTGTCAGTGTGTGTGTGTGTGTGTGTGTGGAGTCAGTATAAATGTGTGTGTGTAGAGTCAGTATAAATGTGTGTGTGTGTTGGAGTGTCAGTGTGTGTGTGTGTGTAGAGTCAGTATAAATGTGTGTGTGTGTGTGTGAGAGTCAGTATAAATGTGTGTAGAGTCAGTATAAATGTGTGTGTGTGTGGAGTCAGTATAAATGTGTGTGTGTGTAGAGTCGAGTATAAATGTGTGTATAGAGTCAGTATAAATGTGTGTGTGTGTAGAGTCAGTATAAATGTGTGTGTGTGTGTGTGTAAGAGTCAGTATAAATGTGTGTGTAGAGTCAGTATAAATGTGTGTATAGAGTCAGTATAAATGTGTGTGTAGTGTCAGTATAAATGTGTGTATGAGAGTCAGTATAAATGTGTTGTGTAGAGTCAGTATAAATGTGTGTGTGTGTGAGAGTCAGTATAAATGTGTGTAGAGTCAGTATAAATGTGTGTGTAGATAGATGAGGGAGGATGTGGTAGTATAGATGGAGATGAGGAGGGAGGTGGGTAGTATAGATGGAGATGAGGAGGGAGGTGGGTAGTATAGATGGAGATGAGGAGGGAGGTGGGTAGTATAGATGGAGATGAGGGAGGGAGTGATTGGGTAGTATAGATGGAGATGAGGAGGGAGGTGGGTAGTATAGATGGAGATGAGGAGAGGGAGGTGGGTAGTATGGATGTGGAGAATGAGGAGGGAGAGGTGGGTAGTATAGATGCGGAGGAAGCAGGAGGGAGGTGGATGTATAGCACTCCGCGCAGATGAGAGGAGGTGGGGTAGTGGATGAGATGGAGATGAGGAGGTTGGGTAGTATAGATGGAGATGAGGGAGGGAGGTGGGTAGTATAGATGGAGATGAGGAGGGAGGTGGGTAGTATAGATGGAGATGAGGGAGGGAGGTGGGTAGTATAGATGGAGATGAGGAGGGAGGTGGGTAGTATGGATGGAGATGAGGAGGGAGGTGGGTAGTATGGATGGAGATGAGGAGGAGGTGGGTAGTATAGATGGAGATGAGGAGGGAGGTGGGTAGTATAGATGGAGATGAGGAGGGAGGTGGGTAGTATAGATGGAGATGAGGAGGGAGGTGGGTAGTATTGATGGAGATGAGGAGGGAGGTGGGTAGTATGGATGGAGATGAGGAGGGAGGGTGGTTGTATAGATGGAGATGAGGGAGGGAGGTGGGTAGTATGGATGGAGATGAGGAGGAGGTGGGTGGTATGGATTGGAGGTGGGTAGTATAGATGGAGATGAGGAGGGAGGTGGGTAGTATAGATGGAGATGAGGAGAGGTGGGTAGTATGGATGGAGATGCAGGGGAGGTGG
>NW_027029875.1:0-1485 GCF_034236695.1 Oncorhynchus nerka
TGGATGGATGGAGAGATAAAGTAAACTCCTGTCCTGGGAGCAATGCCACAATCTGATGTTTTAATCCATTGTTTTTCCTTCCACTGTCTCTGAATGGTTGGTTCTGAGCATATCGTGTCCTTTTCCCCCAACCTGCAGCACACCATCCGGGCCCTGGCACTACGAGTGCTGAAGGAAATCTTACGTAACCAGCCAGCCCGCTTCAAGAACTATGCAGAGCTCACCATCATGAAGACTCTGGAGGCACACAAAGACTCTCACAAAGAGGTAAGCGCTCACTCGCTGTCTCTGCTTATGAGGCTCTGCTTTAGAGGACATTCTAAGTCTACACATCTTGAGTTAATAGCCTCGCCTGTACCAGTCAAAAGTCTTAGAACACCTACTCATTCAAGGGTTTTTCTTTATTTTTGCTATTTTCTACATTGTAGTATAATAGTGAAGACATCAAAACTATGAAATAACACATATGGAATCATGTAGTAACGAAAAGGTGTTATATTATATATTTGAGATTCTTCAAAGTAGCCACCCTTTGCCTTGATGACAGCTTTGCACACTCTTGGCATTCTCTCAACCAGCTTAATGAGGAATGCTTTTCCAACAGTCTTGAGGGAGTTCCCACATATGCTGAGCTGCTTTTCCTTCACTTCTGTGGTCCAATTTATTCCAAGCCATCTCAATTGGGCTGAGGTTGGGTGATTGTGGAGGCCAGGTCATCTGACGCAGCACTCCATCACTCTCCTTCTTGGTCAAATACCCTTACACAGTCTGGAGGTGTGTTTTGGGTCATTGTCCTGTTGAAAACAAATGAATAAGCGCAGACCAGATGGGATGAGGTATCGCTGCAGAATGCTGTTTTAGCCATGCTGGTTAAGTGTGCCTTGAATTCTAAATAAATCACCAGCTAAGCATCCCCACACCATTACACCTCCTCCATGCTTCACGGTGGGAAACCACACATGTGGTGATCATCCGTTCAACTACTCTGCGTCCCACGAAGACACAGTGGCTGGAACCAAAATCTCAAATTTGGACTCATCAGACCAATGGACAGATTTCCACTTGTCTAATGTCCATTGCTTGTGTTTCTTGGCCCAAGCAAGTATTTTCTTCTTATTGGTGTCCTTTAGTAGTGGTTTCTTTGCAGAAGTTCGACCATGAAGGCCTGATTCTCCTCTGAACGGTTGATGTTGAGATGTTTCTGCTACTTGAACTCTGTGAAGCATTTATTTATGCTGCTATTTGTGAGGCTGGTAACTCTAATGAACTTATCCTCTGCAGCAGAGGTAACATCTGGGTCTTCCTTTCCTGTGGCGGTCCTCATCAGAGCCAGTTCCATCGTAGCGCTTTGATAGTTTTTGCAACTGCACTTGAAGAAACTTTAAAAGTTCTTGAAATTTTACGTATTAACTGGACCTTCGTCTTAAAGTTATGATGGACTCCTTGCTTATTTCAGCTGTTCTTGCCATAATATGGACTTGGTCT
>NW_027029876.1:0-1486 GCF_034236695.1 Oncorhynchus nerka
ATATTTTTTATTTATTTTTATTTCACCTCTATTTAACCAGAGCAGGCTAGTTGGAGAACAAAAGTCTTCATTTGCAACTGCGACCTGGCCAAGATAAAGCATAGCAGTGTGAACAGACAACACAGAGTTACACATGGAGTAAGCAATTAACAAGTCAATAACACAGTAGAAAAAAATGGGCAGTCTATATACAATGTGTGCAAAAGGCATGGAGGAGGTAGGCGAATAATACAATTTTGCAGATTAACACTGGGGTGATAATGATCAGATGGCTCATGTACAGGCAGAGATATTGGTGTGCAAAAGAGCAGAAAAGTAAATAAATAAATAAAAATTAAAAAAACAGTATAAAACAGCATGGGGATGAGGTAGGTGAAATGGGTGGGCTATTTACCAATAGACTATGTACAGCTGCAGCGATCGGTTAGCTGCTCGGATAACTGATGTTTGAAGTTGGGTGAGGGAGATAAAAGTCTCCAACTTCAGCGATTTTTGCAGTTCATTCCAGTCACAGGCAGCAGAGTACTGAACGAAAGGCGGCCAAATGAGGTGTTGGCTTTAGGATGATCAGTGAGATACACCTGCTGGAGCGTGTGCTACGGATGGGGTGTTGCCATCGTGACCTCAGTGAACTGAGATAAGGCGGAGCTTTACCTAGCATGGACTTGTAGATGACCTGAGCCAGGTGGGTCTGGCGACGAATATGTAGCGAGGGCCAGCCGACTAGAGCATACAAGTCGCAGTGGTGGGTGGTATAAGGTGCTTTGGTGACAAAAACGGATGGCACTATGATAGACTGCATCCAGTTTGCTGAGTAGAGTGTTGAAGCCATTTTGTAGACACACAAATCGAGATCGGGATGTCAGCTTTACTAGGTGTTTACGCGTGAGTGAAGGAGGCTTGTTATGAATGAAAGTCGAC
The DNA here is from genome assembly GCF_034236695.1 of Oncorhynchus nerka. Lineage (NCBI taxonomy): Eukaryota > Metazoa > Chordata > Actinopteri > Salmoniformes > Salmonidae > Oncorhynchus > Oncorhynchus nerka. The sequence continues at coordinate 922 of NW_027029876.1, forward strand.
TCCTTGATTTGATTTTCGATTGAGATGTTTGATGAGTCTGAAGGAGGAGTTTGCAGTCTAGCCAGACACCTAGGTACTTATAGATGTCCACATATTCAAGGTCGGAACCATCCAGCAGATGCAATGGGCATGCGGGTGCAGGCAGCGATCGGGTTGAAAGCATGTGACGGTTTTACTGCGTTTAAGAGCAGTTGGAGGCCACGGAAGGAGTGCTGTATGGCATTGAAGCTCGCTTGGAGGTTAGATAGCACAGTGTCCAATGACGGGCCGAAAGTATAGAATGGTGTCGCCCATGTGCAGAGGTGGATCAGGAATCGCCCGCAGCAAGAGCAACATCATTGATATATACAGAGAAAAGAGTCGGCCCGAGAATTGAACCCTGTGGCACCCATAGAGACTGCCAGAGGACCGACAGCATGCCCCTCCCATTTGACACACTGAACTCTGTCTGCAAAGTAATTGGTGAACCAGGCAAGGCAGTCATCCGAGAAACCGAGGCTGGCTGAGTCTGCCGATAAGAATATGGTGATTGACAGAGTCGAAAGCCTGGCGAGGTCGATGAAGA
>NW_027029877.1:0-1488 GCF_034236695.1 Oncorhynchus nerka
CAAGGTTTCTTCCTTGGTTCTGGCCTTTCTTGGGAGTTTTTCCTAGCCACTGTGCTTCTACACCTGCATTGCTTGCTGTTTGGGGTTTTGAGGCTGCGTTTCTGTACAGCACTTTGTGACATCAGCTGATGTAAGAAGGGCTTTATAAATACATTTGATTGGTTGAATGAGGGAGGCTGGGTCAAAATCTGATATTGAAGCTATAACTCTATTCTGTACTTTTCAGACAAAACCTTCTAACACCTCAACATCACTGATAGCTTTCCACTTCTTTTAACCCTCTTTCCTACTGATCAGCCTTTGGGCTTCAACCACTCTGTCTCCTTCACATGTGTTCTTTAACAATATCATCCATGGACATAGATATTGGGACCTCCAGGTTGACCTCCCTTCAATGTAGCATCAGCTCCAGGGTCATGGCTTCTGAGCTTCGTCCCATTATGATTTTCCAATTGAAGAATCTTCCCTTGCTGAACCTGACCAGCACAAGATATTAACAATCTACCATTTATTTTTTATTTCACCTTTATTTAACCAGGTAGGCTTGTTCAGAACAAGTGATCATTTACACAGATGCGGCCTAGTTTTAACTTCACTTCTTTTTCTGGCCTTGGTTAATCAGATAGGGCCTCATTTACACCCTGTGGTCTCCTCACCATCCCAACTTTCCACTCGGACACATCATTACTCTAGCTCCCTACCTTGGGCCTCTAGTTACTATACTACATGCGCCTCTGCTTCCAGTATCATTATATCTGTTCTTCCTATGTCTTTCCACTACAGACCATTCACATACTAGGCCCTCATCCTCCCACTCCATGTCATCAGTACTGTCCCCCACATTGATCGCATTCCAGCACAGCTGTTGCTTCACAAACTCTCTCTCCATTTCCATTGTTTCAGGGGTGTCAAACTCATTCCACTGAGGGCCGAGTCTCTGCGTTTTTTTTTTTCGTTCAATGAAAACATAGACAATCAGTTGAGGTGAGTTCCTCACTAATTAGTGACCTCAATGCATTAATCAAGTACAAGGGTGGAGCGGAAACCCACAGACACTTGGTCATCCATGTAATGAGTTTTATACGTGCTCCATTTCCGCATTAACGACGCAAACTCTCAAATGGTGAAGGATAACTTCAGCTAGTTTCCCTCTATTTTGACACTTCTTCACACACCCTCTTGTCGCCATTTCACCACGAGCAAACTTCAAGAAAAAGGACCAAAACCGTTGAAGAACGCCATTTGACGAGCCTTGTCCGAACCATCCAGATCTCGCGAGCTTACATGAACGAAAAAGTGTATGTAAACTCGCGAGATCAGGATGGTTTGGACGAATATTCAACTCATAAGCATCATTTTACACAAAACCAAGAACATGTAAAAACGAACTCAAAGTGGACTTTGACGAAATGATGTACATACACTCAAGACAAACCCAAAGTCTAGCTTAGTGACTTGAAAAATCGTTTTAAATCACGTTCTTCACTC
>NW_027029878.1:0-1488 GCF_034236695.1 Oncorhynchus nerka
TTTTTTGGTCTTCGAGACAACATCATAAGCCCCGAGCTTTCTTGATGCTCTGCATCTGGTGACGCCCTTCTGGTCATAGCATTGGCTACAACCTCACTTACTGTATTTTTAGCCACTGATTTTAAATGTGGGTTGGCTATGCTGAAGCCTCTCTTCATAAACGGTAAAACCATCCTAAAGAGGTTACGAAATATACCTCCTATCCCCGAACCGTACATGGTCGGGGATCCATAATAGCCGGGTAGTCCATTACCCACTTGATCAACATAGTATGAGACATAGCGGTTAGGGTCGAGATGTTGATGGTCCATAACCCTATTTAAATGTATTTGTATTATGTTAATAAAAATATATAATACTAATATTATATTTGTAGAGAGGTTTTGGTGGGTCTAAAGTGGAGTTTTACAATCGTTTTACCATAAGTAAATTCCATGTTTTCGTTCTGATCTGTTTTAAGCTCAACCAGAATGTTTTCAATATATTTCTTGCTTACAGGTACGTAGTGTGGCTTGTCGTAGGTGACAGTGACTATGTCCCCATCCTTTCCGTCTATATGAACTGTTCTCAGGAGGGGCACACAGCTGTCTCCGACCCTTTGATAGGATATGATGTCGGTATACACAAATATGTTGTAAAATCCTGAATGTATATCCGCAGGGAATGGGAATAATTTATCTTTCACGTCCATTTATTGGGACCCATCCCCAACATGTAGGCTAACTTACCGCTGGTCTTTATACCCCCGTCAGCATCCCCTGAGATTTGTACACGTTTATGTATAGGGTTGTAGATCAGGAATATTTCCATATTGTTCGGGGTTAGGAGTTCATTCAACTCTGAGACGATCCTGTCGACGGTTCTATAGAATCCATTTTTAAGCTTAATAAGTTTTGCAGGTTCCGATATCCCTTTGCAATAAAATCCCGGTCCTATTCTTTGATATTATACCAACTATGGGGGTATGTAATCTCGCTGAGACCTACTTCCCAGGCCTCTGATAACTCTATAGGCTTTGGAAAATTGGTTGTATAATTCTAACTCTGATTATTACGACGCATTACTGGGGAGAGTCAGGTAGAAGCCGGTGTGTTCCATGATGCACTCCTGTGTACATGCGAATGATAGGGTATTTATTATGCATGAGGGTTTAAGTTAACCCCCGATGCCTCCACCACATCCTGCTCTAATACCCAACTGTTGAACTTTTGGGGCCAGTTTTTCCAGCGGACCAGCACCCATTTTTTTTGGACCCTTTTCTCTCTTTTGATCTAGAATCTCCTCCACGTGAAAGACTTTGTCTTTACCCAACTGTACCTTCTGTAATTCCTGCTCATAAAAAGATCCCTCTATAAGCTCCCAGTCATTACATTTTAACTTGTAGACCTGGGGTATGCGTGGTAGACACTGGGAGCAAGATGTACATATAGGGAGAAACATAATACTGTACCACAAGAGAAAGATACACGTAGAGTGCATTTGCCATTC
>NW_027029879.1:0-1489 GCF_034236695.1 Oncorhynchus nerka
CTTGTCATTTCCTTCAAGTTTTTCTTTGGTCAAACACATGCAGGGCACCGTATCTCCTCAGGTCTAGGACCGGATATTTTCGTTGAGTTTCTAGCCGGACATTTTTCCAGACGGACAGCTAATGATCTTACATCGCCTCCTGATGAATTTTATCGCTTATTAACGTTTACTAATACCTAAAGTTGCATTTTTCAAACGTATTTCGGAAGTGTTTTGTGAAAGTTTATCGTCGAATTTTTGAATTTTAAAATGACGTTACGTTTTGAAACAATGTTTTTTTCGCTTATCACACAGTCTACATATAACGATATCTAGGCTTTATATGGACCGATTTAATCGAAATAAAGACCCAAATAGTGTTTATGGGACATCTAGGAGTGCCAACAAAGAAGATGGTGAAAGGTAATGAATGTTTTCTATTTTATTGTGCGGTTTGTGTAACGCCGAAATGCTAATTATTTTGTTTACGTCCCCTGCGGGTCTTTTGGGGTGTTACATGCTATCAGATAATAGCTTCTCATGCTTTCGCCGAAAAGCATTTTAAAAATCTACTTGTTGCCTGGATTCACAACGAGTGTAGCTTTAATTCGATACCCTGCATGTGTATTTTAATGAACTTTTGAGTTTTAACTAATACTATTAGCATTTAGCGTAGCGCATTTGCATTTCCAGAGCTCTAGTTGGGACGCAAGCGTCCCGAGTAGAAGCAAGAGGTTAACACTTGTATCTTTTATCTGTGGCTCTCTTTACTTTCATCGGATGTTTGTTTGAGACAATGCATTTCTGAAAACAACACACCAATTTCAAATGAGGTTTCTGGACATAAAGATTAACTTTATCGAACAAAACACACATGTATTGTGTAACATGAAGTCCTGTGAGTGCCATCTGATGAAGATCATCTAAGGTTAGTGATTAATTTAATCGCTATTTCTGACTGTTATGAGACCTCTCCTTGGCTGGAAAATGGCTGTATGGTTTTCTGTGCCTCGGTGCTGACCTAATATAATCGTTTGGTGTGCTTTCGCCGTAAAGCCTATTTGAAATGTAACACTGTGGCTGGATTTACAAGATGTTTATCTTTAAAATGGTGTTAAATACTTGAATGTTTGAGGAATTTTAATTATGGGATTTCTGTTGTTTTGAATTTGGCGCCCTGCAATTTCACCGGCTGTTGTCGAGGTGGGACGCTAGCAGACAGGTTAAGCACTTTGTGACAACTACTGATGTAAAAAGGGATTCATAAAATACATTTGGTTAACATTTATATCACACCAACTGACTGCTTTTTCTGATGTTCACACAGGAGACCATGTTGAGACATTCTCAACATCCAGAGAGCAACAGCAGGAAGATCAGAGAGCTAAGAGGTCTCATCACTGCCCACATTGTGAAGAGATTTTCCCATTTCTATCAAAGCTAAAAACACACCAACGTATACACACAGGAGAGAAGCCTTACGTCTGCTCTGACTGTGGAAAATGCTTTA
>NW_027029880.1:0-1491 GCF_034236695.1 Oncorhynchus nerka
TGTGTGTTTACCTCTTGGGGCTGGGGTAGTGGTTGACTGCAGTGTGTGTGTGTTTACCTCTTGGGGCTGGGGTAGTGGTTGACCTGCAGTGTGTGTGTGTGTTTACCTCTTGGGGCTGGGGTAGTGGTTGACTGCAGTGTGTGTGTGTTTTACTCTTGGGGCTGGGGTAGTGGTTGACTGCAGGTGTGTGTGTGTTTGACCTCTTGGGGCTGGGGTAGTGGTTGACTGCAGTGTGTGTGTGTTTACCTCTTGGGGCTGGGGTAGTGGTTGACTGCAGTGTGTGTGTGTTTACCTCTTGGGGCTGGGGTAGTGGTTGACTGCAGTGTGTGTGTGTTTACCTCTTGGGGCTGGGGTAGTGGTTGACTGCAGTGTGTGTGTGTTTACCTCTTGGGGCTGGGGTAGTGGTTGACTGCAGTGTGTGTGTGTGTTTACCTCTTGGGGCTGGGGTAGTGGTTGACTGCAGTGTGTGTGTTTACCTCTTGGGGCTGGGAGTGGTTGACTGCGGTGTGTGTGTTTACCTCTTGGGGCTGGGGTAGTGGTTGACTGTGGTGTGTGTGTGTGTTTACCTCTTGGGGCTGGGGTAGTGGTTGACTGCAGTGTGTGTGTGTTTACCTCTTGGGGCTGGGGTAGTGGTTGACTGCAGTGTGTGTGTGTGTTTACCTCTTGGGGCTGGGGTAGTGGTTGACTGCAGTGTGTGTGTGTTTACCTCTTGGGGCTGGGGTAGTGGTTGACTGCTGGTGTGTGTGTGTTTACCTCTTGGGGCTGGGGTAGTGGTTGACTGTGGTGTGTGTGTGTTTAACTATTGGTGCCGGGGTAGTGGTTGACTGTGGTGTGTGTGTGTTTACCCTTGGGGCCGGGGTAGTGGTTGACTGCAGGTGTGTGTGTGTTTACCTCTTGGGGCTGGGGTAGTGGTTGACTGCAGTGTGTGTGTGTTTACCTCTTGGGGCTGGGGTAGTGGTTGACTGCAGTGTGTGTGTGTGTTTACCTCTTGGGGCTGGGGTAGTGGTTGACTGCAGTGTGTGTGTGTTTACCTCTTGGGGCTGGGGTAGTGGTTGACTGCAGTGTGTGTGTGTTTACCTCTTGGGGCTGGGGTAGTGGTTGACTGCAGTGTGTGTGTTGCTGTGTTTACCTCTTGGGGCTGGGGTAGTGGTTGACTGCAGTGTGTGTGTGTGTTTACCTCTTGGGGCTGGGGTAGTGGTTGACTGCAGTGTGTGTTGCTGTGTTTACCTCTTGGGGCTGGGGTAGTGGTTGACTGCGGTGTGTGTGTGTTTACCTCTTGGGGCTGGGGGTAGTGGTTGACTGCAGTGTGTGTGTGTTTACCTCTTGGGGCTGGGGTAGTGGCTGACTGCGGTGTGTGTGTGTTTACATCTCGGGGCTGGGGTAGTGAAGCCAGCCGCAGTGTGTGTGTGTGTTTACCTCTTTCCGGGGCTGGGGGTAGTGGCTGACTGCGGTGTGTGTGTGTATTTACCTCTTGGGGCTGGGGTGATGGTT
>NW_027029881.1:0-1491 GCF_034236695.1 Oncorhynchus nerka
GTTAACCTCTTGTTTTCACTGGGACGCTTGCGTCCCAACCAGAGCTCTGAAATGCAATGCGCTACGCTAAATGCTAATAGTATTAGTTAAAACTCAAACGTTCATTAAAATACACATGCAGGGTATTGAATTAAAGCTACACTCGTTGTGAATCCAGGCAACAAGTCAGATTTTTTAAAATGCTTTTCGCGAAAGCATGAGAAGCTATTATCTGATAGCATGTAACACCACAAAAGACCCGCAGGGGACGTAAACAAAATAATTAGCATATTCGGCGCTACACAAAACCGCACAATAAAATAGAAAACATTCATTACCTTTGACCATCTTCTTGTTGGCACTCCTAGATGTCCCATAAACACTATTGGGTCTTTATTTCGATTAAATCGGTCCATATATAGCCTAGATATCGTTATATGTAGACTGTGTGATAAACGTAAAAAACAGCGCTTTCATAACGTAACGTCATTTTTTAAAATTCAAAAAGTCGACGATAAACTTTCACAAAACACTTCGAAATACGTTTGTAATGCAACTTTAGGTATTAGTAAACGTCAATAAGCGATAAAATTCATCAGGAGGCGATGTAAAAATCATTAGCTGTCCGTCTGGAAAATGTCCGGCTAGAAACTCAACCAAAATATCCGGTCCTAGACCTGAAGAAATGCGCTGCCTTGCATGTGTTTGACCAAGAAACAACTCGTAGGCAAATGACAAGACTTCTAGACACCGTGTGGAAGCTGTAGGTACTGCAACCTCAGCCTCATTAATTGTGGTTCACCTTTATCAATGGGTTCAAGTAGCGCAGCAATATATTTTCCATTTTCAGTGATCAGTTTTTCCTGCGCTTTCCGATGAAACGCACGTTATGTTATAGCCACAGCCGTGATTTAACCAGTTTTATAAACGTCTGAGTGTTTTCTATCCACACATACTAATCATATGCAAATACTATATTCCTGGCATGAGTAGCAGGGCGCTGAAATGTTGCGCGATTTTTAACAGAATGTTCAAAAAGTAGAGGGTAGAAGCGAAGAGGGTAACATTATGTTTTCAATGACATCTCTAAGAGGTAAAAATATATAGTGAAAACAATAGTCATCCTAAAATGGAACCTTGAGGAACACCGAAATTACAGTTGATTTGTCAGAGGACAAACCATTCACAGAGACAAACTGACATCTTTCCGATAGATAAGATCTAAACCAGGCCAGAACTTGTCCGTGTAGACCAATTTGGGTTTCCAATCTCTCCAAAAGAATGTGGTGATCGATGGTATCAAAAGCAGCACTAAGGTCTAGGAGCACGAGGACAGATGCAGAGCCTCGGTCTGATGCCATTAAAAGGTCACCTTACCACCTTACCACCGTCACAAGTGCAGTCTCAGTGCTATGATGGGGTCTAAAACCAGACTGAAGCATTTTGTATACATTGTTTGTCTTCAGGAAGGTAGTGAGTTGCTGTGCAACAGCCTTTTCTAAAAAATTGAGA
>NW_027029882.1:0-1493 GCF_034236695.1 Oncorhynchus nerka
TAACCAACGAGAGCCCAGTCATGTGGGGTGTAACCAACGAGAGCCCAGTCAGTGTGGGGTGTAACCAATGAGAGCCCAGTCAGTGTGGGGTGTAACCAATGAGAGCCCAGTCAGTGTGGGGTGTAACCAATGAGAGCCCAGTCAGTGTGGGGTGTAACCAATGAGAGCCCAGTCAGTGTGGGGTGTAACCAATGAGAGCCCAGTCAGTGTGGGGTGTAAACCAATGAGAGCCCAGTCAGTGTGGGGTGTAACCAATGAGAGCCCAGTCAGTGTGGGGTGTAACCAATGAGAGCCCAGTCAGTGTGGGGTGTAACCAATGAGAGCCCAGTCAGTGTGGGTGTAACCAATGAGAGCCCAGTCAGTGTGGGGTGTAACCAATGAGAGCCCAGTCAGTGTGGGGTGTAACCAATGAGAGCCCAGTCAGTGTGGGGTGTAACCAATGAGAGCCCAGTCAGTGTGGGGTGTAACCAATGAGAGCCCAGTCAGTGTGGGGTGTAACCAATGAGAGCCCAGTCAGTGTGGGGTGTAACCAATGAGAGCCCAGTCAGTGTGGGTGTAACCAATGAGAGCCCAGTCAGTGTGGGGTGTAACCAATGAGAGCCCAGTCAGTGTGGGGTGTAACCAATGAGAGCCCAGTCAGTGTGGGGTGTAACCAATGAGAGCCCAGTCAGTGTGGGGTGTAACCAATGAGAGCCCAGTCAGTGTGGGGTGTAACCAATGAGAGCCCAGTCAGTGTGGGGTGTAACCAATGAGAGCCCAGTCAGTGTGGGGTGTAACCAATGAGAGCCCAGTCAGTGTGGGGTGTAACCAATGAGAGCCCAGTCAGTGTGGGGTGTAACCAATGAGAGCCCAGTCAGTGTGGGGTGTAACCAATGAGAGCCCAGTCATGTGTGGGGTGTAACCAATGAGAGCCCAGTCAGTGTGGGGTGTAACCAATGAGAGCCCAGTCAGTGTGGGGTGTAAACCAATCAGAGCCCAGTCATGTACTCATGCTGTCCTCTGACAATCGCTGTCCCACAGCTTCCCGCAGCTGAATCGTTGAGGAACGTCATTGCTGCCAGCTCTTCCAGGACCTTATCAAAGATGGCTGTATAGGAAGTCTACATACACGGTGTCTCCTGGCCTCCAACAGGAATGCATTAGTTCCTCTTGGCCTGAAAGAGTTACTCCAGCAGTCTGGGGGTTAAGGTTAAGGTGAGTATAGGGCCTATAACGGCTGTAGAAGTCATACTGGGGGACCTCAGCAGTCTGGGGGTTAAAGGATTAGGGTGAGTAGTAGGGCCCAATATAACAGCTGTAGAAGTCATACTGGGGGACCTCAAGCAGTCTGGGGTTAAAGGATTAAGGTAGAGTATAGGGCCTATAACAGCTGTAGAAGTCATACTGGGGGACCTCAGCAGTCTGGGGGTTAAAGGTTAGGGTGAGTATAGGGCCTATAACAGCTGTAGAAGTCATACTGGGGACCTCAGCAGTCTGGGGTTAAAGGTTAAGGT
>NW_027029883.1:0-1493 GCF_034236695.1 Oncorhynchus nerka
GGACTATAGAATATAGAGGTCATAACAGGACTATAGGGCTTATAGAGGTCATAACAGGGTCACTGTAGAATATAGAGGTCATAACAGGGTCACTGTAGAATATAGAGGTCATAACAGGGTTACTGTAGAATACAGGACTATAGAATATAGAGGTCATAACAGGGTTACTGTAGAGTATACAGGACTATAGAATATGAGGTCATAACAGGACTATAGAATATAGAGGTCATAACAGGACTATAGAATATAGAGGTCATAACAGGGTTACTGTAGAATATAGAGGTCATAACAGGGTTACTGTAGAATATAGAGGTCATAACAGGGTTACTGTAGAATATAGAGGTCATAACAGGGTTACTGTAGAATATAGAGGTCATAACAGGATTACTGTAGAATATAGAGGTCATAACAGGACTATAGAATATAGAGGTCATAACAGGACTATAGAATATAGAGGTCATAACAGGGTTACTGTAGAATACAGGACTGTAGAATATAGAGGTCATAACAGGGTTACTGTAGAATATAGAGGTCATAACAGGGTTACTGTAGAATATAGAGGTCATAACAGGGTTACTGTAGAATATAGAGGTCATAACAGGGTTACTGTAGAATATAGAGGTCATAACAGGGACTATAGAATATAGAGGTCATAACAGGACTATAGAATATAGAGGTCATAACAGGACTATAGAATATAGAGGTCATAACAGGGTTACTGTAGAATATAGAGGTCATAACAGGGACTGTAGAATATAGAGGTCATAACAGGGTTACTGTAGAATACAGGACTATAGAATATAGAGGTCATAACAGGGTTACTGTAGAATATAGAGGTCATAACAGGGTTACTGTAGAATATAGAGGTCATAACAGGGTTACTGTAGAATATAGGACTATAGAATATAGAGGTCATAACAGGGTTACTGTAGAATGGACTAGAATATAGAGGTCATAACAGGGTTACTGTAGAATATAGAGGTCATAACAGGGTTACTGTAGAATATAGAGGTCATAACAGGGTTACTGTAGAATATAGAGGTCATAACAGGGACTATAGAATATAGAGGTCATAACAGGACTATAGAATATAGAGGTCATAACAGGGACTATAGAATATAGAGGTCATAACAGGGTTACTGTAGAATATAGAGGTCATAACAGGGTTACTGTAGAATATAGAGGTCATAACAGGGTTACTGTAGAATATAGAGGTCATAACAGGACTATAGAATATAGAGGTCATAACAGGGTTACTGTAGAATACAGGACTATAGAATATAGAGGTCATAACAGGGTTACTGTAGAATATAGAGGTCATAACAGGGTTACTATAGAATATAGAGGTCATAACAGGGTTACTATAGAATATAGAGGTCATAACAGGGTTACTGTAGAATATAGAGGTCATAACAGGGTTACTGTAGAATATAGAGGTCATAACAGGATTACTGTAGAATATAGAGGTCATAACAGGGTTACTGTAGAATATA
>NW_027029884.1:0-1494 GCF_034236695.1 Oncorhynchus nerka
AGTGTTTAACCCCTCCTCTCTCTTCACTGGAAGTAGACTTTAGTGTTTAACCCCTCCTCTCTTCACTAGATGGACGGTAACTTTGGTGTTTAACCCCTCCTCTCTTCACTAGATGGACGGTAACTTTAGTGTTTAACCCCCCTCTCTTCACTAGATGGACAGTAACTTTAGTGTTTAACCCTCCTCTCTTCACTAGATGGACGGTAACTTTAGTGTAACTTTAGTGTAATTTTAACCCCTCCTCTCTTCACTAGATGGACGGTAACTTTAGTGTTTAACCCCTCCTCTCTTTACTAGATGGACGGTAATTTTAGTGTTTAACCCCTCTCTTCACTAGATGGACGGTAACTTTAGTGTTTAACCCTCCTCTCTTTACTAGATGGTGTTAACTTTAGTATTAACCCACTCACTCTCTTCACTAGATGGACGGTAACTTTAGTGTTTTAACCCCTCCTCTCTTCACTAGATGGGCCGGTAACTTTAGTGTTTAGCACTCCTCTCTTCACTAGATGGAGCGAGTAGCTTTAGTGTTTAACCCTCCTCTCTTCACTAGATGGACGGTAACTTTAGTGTTTAACCCTCCTCTCTTCACTAGATGGACGGTAACTTTAGTGTTTAACCCCTCCTCTCTTCACTAGATGGACGGTAACTTTAGTGTTTAACCCCTCCTCTCTTCACTAGATGGACGGTAACTTTAGTGTTTAACCCCTCCTCTCTTCACTAGATGGACGGTAACTTTAGTGTTTAACCCCTCCTCTCTTCACTAGATGGACGGTAACTTTAGTGTTTAACCCCTCCTCTCTTCACTAGATGGACGGTAACTTTAGTGTTTAACCCCTCCTCTCTTCACTAGATGGACGGTAACTTTAGTGTTTAACCCTCCTCTCTTCACTAGATGGACGGTAACTTTAGTGTTTAACCCCTCCTCTCTTCACTAGATGGACGGTAACTTTAGTGTTTAACCCCTCCTCTCTTCACTAGATGGACGATAACTTTAGTGTTTAACCCCTCCTCTCTTCACTAGATGGACGGTAACTTTAGTGTTTAACCCCTCCTCTCTTCACCTAGATGGACGGTGACTTTAGTGTTAACCCCTACCTCTCTTCACTAGATGGGCCAGGTAACTTTAGTGTTTGACCCCTCCTCTCTTCACTAGATGGAGCGGTAACTTTAGTGTTTAACCCCTCCTCTCTTCACTAGATGGACTGGTAGCTTTAGTGTTTAACCCCTCCTCTCTTCACTAGATGGACAGTAACTTTGAGTGTTTAACCCCTCCTCTCTTTACTAGATGGACGGTAACTTTAGTGTTAACCCCTCCTCTCTTCACTAGATGGACGGTAACTTTAGTGTTTTAACCCCTCCTCTCTTCACTAGATGGACATGTAACTTTAAGTTAGTTTAACCCCTCCTCTCTTTACTAGATGGACGGTAACTTTAGTGTTAACCCCTCCTCTCTTCACTAGATGGAGCGGTAACTTTAGTGTTTAACCCCTC
>NW_027029885.1:0-1496 GCF_034236695.1 Oncorhynchus nerka
GGTGTCGGTGACAGGGTGGTGGTGGCACCAGCCGCTGCAGGGGCTGGAGGTGGCGACAGCCGCCGATAGCGGAGGTGGTGACAGCCGGCTGCAGGACGGGTGGTGGTGACAGCCTGCTGCAGGTGCGGTGGTGGCACCATCTGCTGCAGGAGGTGGTGGCACCAGGCACCGCAGGCGTGGTGGCAGCAGCAGCTGCCGCAGGGGAGGCGGCCACGCAGGGGCGGTGGTGGGATCCATGTGCTGCAGGGTGGTGCCAGCAGGGCTGTGGTGGCGTCTGATCCGTCGAGTGGGCGGGCGGCAACGATCCGCTGCAGGAGGTGGCGGGCACCAGCCAGCTGAAGGCGCCGGTGGTGGCAGCCAAGCCGCTGCAGGGGAGGTGGTGGCACCAGCCGTCGAGGCCGTGGATGGCACCATCCGCCGCAGGAGGTGGCGGGCACCAGCCGCTGAAGGCCGGTGGCGTGGGCGACCAGCCGCAGGAGGAGGCACCAGCTGCTGCAGGAGCCGTGGTGGTACCAGCTGCTGCAGGACGGGTGGTGGTGACAGCTGCTGCAGGACGGGTGGTGGTGACAGCTGCTGCAGGACTGGTGGTGGTACCAGCTGCTGCAGGGCGGTGGTGGTACCAGCTACTGCAGGGGCGGTGGTGGCACCAGCTGCTGCAGGTGCTGTAGTAGTGACAGCTGCTGACGGACGGGTGGTGGTGGACCAGCTGCTGAAGGAGCAGTGGTGGTGACAGCTGCTGCAGGGGCGGTTGTGGTGACAGCTGCTGCAGGAGGTGGTGGTCACAGCTGCTGCAGGGGCGGTGGTGGTGACAGCTGCTGCAGGGAGGTGGTGGTGACAGCTGCTGCAGGGGCGGTTGTTGTGACAGCTGCTGCAGGGGAGGTGGTGGTGACAGCTGCTGCAGGGCGGTGGTGGTACCAGCTGCTGCAGGGGCGGTAGTGGTGACAGCTGCTGCAGGGGCGGTGGTGGTGACCAGCTGCTGCAGGAGCGGTGGTGATCCAGCTGGATGATGAGCCTGGTGGCGGTGACAGCTGCTGCAGGACTGGTGGTGACAGCTGCTGCAGGGGCGGTGGTGGCACAGCCGCAGGGCGGCAGTGGTGACAGCCGGCTGCAGGGCTGGTGAGAGGGAGACAGCCACATTATGATCTGGTGGTGGTGACAGCCTGCTGCAGGGGAGGTGGTGGTACAAGGCACCGCAGGCGCGGGTGGTTGGGTAGCAGCTGCTGCAGGGGAGGTGGTACCAAATACTAAGAGGGGCTGGGTGGGGATCCATGTGCCGCAGGGGTGAGGCCAAGAGGGGCTGGTGGTGTCACCCATCCGTCCCAGTGGGCGGGGGTGGCACCATCCGCCGCAGGTGAGGTGGTGGCAACCAGCCGCTGAAGGCGCGGTGGTGGCACCAGCTGCCGCAGGGGCGGTGGTGGTACCATCTGCTGCGGTGGAGGTGGTGGTACCAGCTGCTGCAGGCGTGGTGGCGGCACCAGCCGCAGCAGGGAGGTGGT
>NW_027029886.1:0-1498 GCF_034236695.1 Oncorhynchus nerka
AACGTGATGAACAAAACGGAGCGATTTCTCCTACACAAATAATCTTTTTGGAAAAACTGAACATTTGCTATCTAACCTCATGGGGATAAGGGCTGAATACTGCCCCCTTTGGAGGAAGTGCGTGCCCATAGTAAACAGAAGAAAAAAATTGTCCAAAATTGCTAATATATGCATATAATAATTATTATTGAATAGAAAACACTCTAAAGTTTCTAAAACCGTTTCAATTATGTCTGTATGTAAAGCAGAACTCTCAGGGCAGCCATTCTCCCAAACTCTCTCTTGTCAACAGAAAAGTTGGGCCAACTTTGACGTCATCGCCCCCACCCTTCCCAACGAGCTACGGATCTGGGAACAGTTTCTATCTCTTCAGCGCGATGTCGCCTTTCAATGGGGCTTGTCATTGTGAGAATCGCGCGCTCCCTCGTCCTTTGGCGGGCTAAAACGTTCGGGTCACGCGAAAATACATGCACTTTCATGCGCGCGTCTGAATTGGAGCTCTCTTTTTTCCAGGTTTCACCAAACGATGTCGGTTTGTCTGTTCGAGCTGATAATTGTTTTACACGTTTAAAACATCCTAAAGCTTGATTCTGCACTTAGTTTGACCAGTTTAGTCGACATATAATATGTAATTTTGAAGTTTTGATGCGCAAAAGTGCGGGACCAGAAGTCATTTTGGGTGCATTTCAGCTGAAGCTGTTAGCATATGCTAATACAGAGACACACAACTTGAAACCAAACGATGTATTGGGTAAGTATGACTCCTTCCACGTCTTCTGATCGAAGAACATCAAAGGTAAGGGAATATTTATGTGGTTATTTTGGGTTTCTGTGGACTCCAAACGTAGAGGAGACATACTGCTAATATCTGAGCGCCGTCTCATATTATAGCCTAGTGAACGAATTCTGTAACGTTAAAAATAAATGTAACACAGCGGTTGCATTAAGAAGAAGTGTATCTTTGTAACTATATGTAGAACATGTATATTTAGTCATGTGTATTGCTTGTTATCTGACGTTATCTGTCGGAGCTATCATCATTTCTCCGGACATTTGAGTAGCATTTTTTGAAAATGTCGTCATTGTAAACAGAGATTTATGGATATAAATGGCATATTATTGAAAAAAACATAAATGTACTGTGTAACATGTCCTATTACTGTCATCTGATGAAGATTTTCAAAAGGTTAGTGAATTATTTTTCTTTTAATCCTGCTTTTGTTGATTGCATATTTTGTTCGACAAATGGCTGTTCATATTGGCTGTGTCTTTGGTGGTGGTTTGACATAAATATGTGCTATGTTTTCGCCGTAAAACATTTTAGAAATCTGACTTGCTGGGTAGATGAACAAGGTGTTTATCTTTCATTTGAGCTATTGGACTTGTTAATGTGTGGAGGTTAAATATTTCTAAGAATATTTTTGCATTTTGCGTTATGGTAATGAGCTTGAGGCTGTAGTCACGATACCGGATCCGGGGTGGCTCGCCGCAAGAAGTT
>NW_027029887.1:0-1500 GCF_034236695.1 Oncorhynchus nerka
ATCAGGACATCAATAATCTGCTCCCCCAGACATTATAAAACCTGCATCAGGACATCAATAACCTGCATCAGGACATCAATAAGCTGCTCCCCAGACATTATAAACCTGCATCAGGACATCAATAATCTGCTCCCAGACATTATAAACCTGCATCAGGACATCAATAAATAAGCTATCCCAGACATTATAAACTTCCATCAGGACATCAATAATCTACTTAGACATTATAAACCTGCATCAGGACATCAATAAGCTGCTCCCAGACATTTATAAACCTGCATCAGGACATCAATAACCTGCATCAGGACATCAATAACCTGCATCAGGACATCAATAACCTGCATCAGGACATCAATAAGCTGCTACCAGACATTATAAACCTGTATCAGGACATCAATAACCTGCTCCCAGACATTATAAACCTGCATCAGGACATCAATAACCTGCTCCCTAACATTATAAACCTGCATCAGGACATCAATAAGCTGCTCCTAGACATTATAAACCTGCATCAGGACATCAATAAGCTGCATCAGGACATCAATAAGCTGCATCAGGACATCAATAAGCTGCTACCAGACATTATAAACCTGCATCAGGACATCAATAAGCTGCATCAGGACATCAATAAGCTGCTCCCAGACATTATAAACCTGCATCAGGACATCAATAACCTGCATCAGGACATCAATAACCTGCTCCCAGACATTATAAACCTGCATCAGGACATCAATAACCTGCATCAGGACATCAATAATCTGCATCAGGACATCAATAACCTGCATCAGGACATCAATAATCTGCATCAGGACATCAATAACCTGCATCAGGACATCAATAACCTGCATCAGGACATCAATAACCTTCTCCCAGACATTATAAACCTGCATCAGGACATCAATAAGCTGCATCAGGACATCAATAACCTTCTCCCAGACATTATAAACCTGCATCAGGACATCAATAACCTGCATCAGGACATCAATAACCTGCATCAGGACATCAATAACCTGTATCAGGACATCAATAAGCTGCTCCCAGACATTATAAACCTGCATCAGGACATCAATAACCTGCATCAGGACATCAATAACCTGCATCAGGACATCAATAACCTGCATCAGGACATCAATAACCTGCATCAGGACATCAATAACCTGCATCAGGACATCAATAAGCTGCTCCCAGACATTATAAACCTGCATCAGGACATCAATAAGCTGCATCAGGACATCAATAACCTGCTCCCTAACATTATAAACCTGCATCAGGACATCAATAACCTGCATCAGGACATCAATAACCTGCATCAGGACATCAATAAGCTCTAGAAGCATTATAAACCTGCATCAGGACATCACTAACTGTCCAAAACATTATGAAACCTGCATCAGGACATCAATAACCTGCTCCCAACATTATAAACTCACAGGACATCAAGTAACCTGCTCCCAGACATTATAAACCTGCATCAGGACATCAACAAGCCTGCATCAGAAT
>NW_027029888.1:0-1501 GCF_034236695.1 Oncorhynchus nerka
TTAACCTCTATTCCCACACAGAATCCCTACTCCTGTTGAGTGCACCCCTCCTATGCCCCAAAAAGATCCCTTATCCCATCCCTCTCTAAATCTACACACATCCCCACCATCCTCAGGTGAACCTCCTGTAAAAAACAGAAATCAAAACCCCACACCCTCTAAATAACAAAAACCGCCCTCCTTTTAACATTATTCCTTAACCCCCTAACATTTAGACTAAAAAAAGAAACAGAACTATTCATTTAATTATTAACAACAAATAAAACCCCCAAAAACCAAAAAAAAACAGGAGACTCACCCGATGCTCCCCTGGTCCATCTCCACCGGCGGGGACGTCCTCTCCTCTCCTGACGCCCCCGTCCTCCATCCCAACCCATGACCCAGGCAGTGTGTTGGGTCCTCCCTCCCCACCCACCATCCCCCCTCCCTGTTTGCCTCGGGGCTGCATGTAGGGGACCCCATCTCCTCAAACAGGAGTTGGGATCCCTCTAGCAAACAGCCCACCGACCCCTCACTGGAGTCATCCACTAAAATGCAAGGGGCTGAGGCAAACCGGGAGGACAAATTACCCTCCCCTCCCCGCCACTCTCTTAGCCCCCCCCACCCCCTCCCTCTCACTTCCTGCCAAGCTCCCCCTCTTCATCCCTTTCTTCTTTGGTGAAGGAGGTAGCGGGGAGACACAACGTCCCATCCCCGCTAACTCAAATCCCTCATTTCGACCTCGAGGAAGCCTGGCAGGTTGTCCCCCCAACTCCCCCCCCTCCCCTCCCACCTCCACTCCTCCCTCCTTCTCCGTCACTGTCCCCGTTCCCTCTTCCACTCCTTCTCGTACCACTGTCCCCCTCTCCGCTCCTTCACGCTCTTCTGCCTTCTTTTTCTTCTCCTCTTCTTTCCCTTTCTTTCCTTCTTCCCACCTCTTTCTTCTTGCCTCTTCCTTCTTCCTTTCTTCATCCTTCTCCGTCCTTTCCCCTGTGCCATCCGTACAATCCGCACGCGTCCTTTCTTTCCTCCCCCCATCCCCCGCTCCCCCCCCAGCTGCAGACGCGTATGACCTGTGACGAGCCGGGCAATCACGCCACAGGTGTGTTCTGGAGCCACACCCGTGGCAAGCCTTGGGCTCGTCACACTCCCTGGCCTCGTGCTCTTCAGATCCACAAAAACGACACTTCCTGTTGCTGCACGAGGCCAGGGTATGGCCGTAGGCCATACAACGCCTGCAGAACGGGGGCTGACGTGCATAGTAGAGGGTTCCCCTGTCAGCCCCCAGGGAGAACATCGCCGGAGGATGGAGGTAGCCATCCACACTCTTCGGGGACTCCCTGAGTAACGCCTGGAAACCTCTCTTTCCGTTCCAGAAACCCAGGGAGTCCCTGAGGTGCCTTGCTGAGGAGACACCGTCCATGTGTCTCCCCAGAAAGGCCCTCACTTCTTCATCCTTTACGTGCGGATTGTACATGGTCACGGTGACCACCCTGAAGTTGTTCCTGGCCAGGCTGGTCAC
>NW_027029889.1:0-1501 GCF_034236695.1 Oncorhynchus nerka
TATTTGGCGTGTGCTACGGCCCAAACAGTAGCCTGTGTAAAGTTGGTTCAATAAACCGTCAATTCGCGCTCAGGCCTCTGTCTGGGCAATTGTTCATTTATGATCTAGTCAGGTCATTACATTGCTAAGCACTGCCGGTCAAAAAATAAACCATCCGCAACCGACATAGTCAGCCGTACCTTTACATACTGTGGGTCAGGAGATCGGAACAAGGAATTGTTAAATTAAACGTTCCCCTCATAAAAAAAATATGTTTAATAAAAAAATAATATATATATATACACGCATACATACACACATATATATATATATACATACACACATACACATATACATGCACACATATACATACACATACCTATATATACATATATAAACATACACACATGCATACACACATACATGTATGTATACATATCCACACAAAGAAATCATATATAAAAATATATATTTAAAGAATATGTATATACATCCATATGCACATATACACATACCAACATTCATACCCCAGAATAACAATCTACACTGATTTAAAATATACACATACATAATACTAAAATGCTAAGAGAAAATAGTAATAATGTACAAATAGTAATTATATGTACGCACACCTACACGGACATAAGCACTGCAGAGGGCCGGGAGGGAGGCCCACGGCCAGACAAAGGCAGAACGGCACAAAACATCAACCTGCCAACCAGGTGTCTGCCCCCTCCCACCAATCACCCCAGTCCCCTGCAAGCAATATATAAATGGTATGGTAGTAAGAATAATATAAGGATTGTAAAATAAATAATGAAACAAAACAAAAGTGGGGCAATATAAGTAGATCCATCCGAAGGTGTCAGTGATCAAACCTGGAAGTAAAAAATATGCATCGCTCTGAGCACCGCCGGGATGAAAGTGAATTTAACGCAAAATGAGAGCTCCGACCGCCATTCATTGGTCTGCTCAGAGTCTTACTACATGCTCGAGCCCTTGTTGAGCCCGCTTAATACAAGCCACCCAATATGGTATAGTATGGATTTGAGTCCATGAGCAGGCCCTAACACGCAATGACAAGGCACTCTAACCTGTACGGGGGATTGGTGTATATCCCCGGATAAACTTCTCTGCGTCCAAAACCGAGGAGAGCCACATCTTCTCACCGGAAGGCGGGGTAATTCTTAGTCTTGCAGGGAAGAGTAAGGCTGGGCGAAGATGGAGTTTGTAGAGTTTGGTCATGACATCTCTGTAGTCGGCGCGATGCTTTGCCACATCGGGCGCATAATCCTCATATACACGGAATGGATGCCCTTTATGTGACAGGTTTCCCCTCATTCGAGCTTCACACAGGATAAGATCCTTGGTCTTGAAACTGTGACAACAGATGATTACTGGGCGAGGACGTTGGCCCGGTCCAGGCACTGGGACAAGGGAGCGATGTGCGCGGTCCAGCTGGGGATCCGAATCCAAAACATCCGATCCCATTGCATCCTTCAATAGCTTGGCGAAGAAGTCG
>NW_027029890.1:0-1504 GCF_034236695.1 Oncorhynchus nerka
GAATGATTAAACAGTGTTCTACTTAACAGTGGTGTACTTACTTGGAATGAAACCTTTGTAGGTCATTGGATGGGTTGTAAGATCGGGTTCCCGGTTGTGGAAATGAAGAAGCTCTCATCTGCTTCCGTGTCATCAAAGTTTTTAAGAAAAGCTGGTCGAACATATCGGTAGTACACATCAAACCACTGAAAATATAGACAACATTAATATATGTTTAACTGGTTTGTATTAAATCAATCACATTCACAATAACATACTGTAGTAAATATACTTATAGAGAGTGTGTGAAAATTTTAGTCTTAAAATTGTCCATCACCCTGAAGAGCCTCTGACCTTTAACAGAACAATGACGTAGGGAACTACTTTGGATGGGCAATCTAGGGCATCACTGTTTGTGAACAATAGCTTCTGCCCTTGACAGGGCAATCTAGGAGAGAAAGAGAGAGAGAGCCAGACTGGCCTAAAATTGTATATATATATATATATGCCTTATCCATCCTCTGCAGGCATCTACTGTGATGTCCTCACATGCTGCAGCCAGCAGGGGTGAATAAGGTGGGATGAATTCTATGAGCATCAAGTAGTTACATAGATATATGTTTTACCTGTACATACTGGTACCGTAGCTCCTAAATTAACTCTGTCTATGCTTGACAGTTTATGACAAATAGTTCAACAATTTAGCATGTAATGGCTTATGCAAGGAACTAATGCCTAGATGTTTTGAGGGGTAAGATTCAACAGAGAACCATCTACTATATTTTGATCAACATGACATGAGCTGCTATTGAGAAAGGCCGTATAAAGATTATCTATGGATTATCTGTGTTGAGAAGACAGGCTATGCGCTCACTGCCCACAAAATGAGGTGTAAAACAAGCCCACCCCTTTTCCAAATTTAAATGTTCTATTCAGGGTAGACTGAAACCCCCACTCAGAGGTGGGAAATTAATCTGAGAGACCGTTAACAGAACAATAACCTTGGAAACCACTTTGGATGGGCAATCTAGGAGCGAGAGAGAGAGAGAGCTAGCTAGACTGGCCTAAAATTGTATATATAGGCAACCCGCCTATCCACATTACGTTGTCATAGAGGGTGGGTGCCCCCTGGTGGCTGAACCCGAGATCAATGAGAGAGCTTGTCAGTCCCACTTCTCTGTCATTCAACAAAGTAGACAGGAGCAAAAAAAATCAAAATTAATCAAATAAATATACATCAAAACATGGAAGGATCAGACTTAACTAACTACTATCTTGAAATGTTGTGTAAAATAAGCATTCTATCATTTAACAATAGTTGAAAGACTGAGTGAATCACCTCTTGAGTTGAGGTTAACAGCCTATACACAGTCAGTTTTATTAGAGGGGGTGAGTGCACCCCCTGTTGGCTGAACCCGGCTGGGGGGGGTTCCTTTTTATCATGCAATTGAACCCAGCACGGCACTGAATCCTTTTAGAATTATTGTGGATGCGGATTAGCATTGACATCCGTGCAACTGGTGAT
>NW_027029891.1:0-1510 GCF_034236695.1 Oncorhynchus nerka
TTTCTAAAGAAAGATAATAGACAAGTAGAATGGGACAGGTTTCTTATAGGCTACACATTACTGGACATAATAACATATTAACTTTGTGCTGTTGATGTATTGCTGCTAATAATATTATTTCAGAGAGTCTGAAACTCTGCTCCTAACAAGGAAGTACTCTGCTCCTAACAAGGAAGTACTCTGCTCCTAACAAGGAAGTACTCTGCTCCTAACAAGGAAGTACTCTGCTCCTAACAAGGGAAGTAATCTCTGCTCCCTAACAAGGAAGTACTCTGCTCATAACAAGGAAGTACTCTGCTCCTAACAAGGAAGTAATCTGCTCCTAACAAGGAGGTGTACTCTGCTCTAACAAGGAAGTACTCTGCTCCTAACAAGGAAGTACTCTGCTCCTAACAAGGAAGTAATCTGCTCTAACAAGGGAAGTACTCTGCTCCCTAACAAGGAAGTATTCTGCTCCTAACAAGCCACCAATTGTGCAAGTTCTCCCACTTAAACAAATGAGAGAGGCCTGTAATTTTCATCAGAGATATGAATACCAGCAACAGTGTGTGAAAACCTTGTGAAGACTTACAGAAAACATTTGACCTCTGTCATTGCCAACACAGGCTATATAACAAAGTATTGAGATAAACAATGTGATTTTCTGGATTTTTTTTCTCATTTCGTCTGTCATAGTTGAAGTGTACCTATGATGAAAAATTACAGGCCTCTCTCGTTTTTTTAAGTGGGAGAACTTGCACAATTGGTGGCCGACTAAATACTTTTGCCCCACTGTATGTTAATCTCTAGGAGACAGAACAAGTCTCCTTCCTGAGCGGTATGACGGCTGTGTGGTCCCATGGTGTTTATAATTGCATACTATTGTATGTAAAGATGAACATGGTATCTTCAGGCGTTTGGAAATTTCTCCGAAGGATGAACCAGACCTGTGGAGGTCAACAATTCTTTTTCTGAGGTCTTGGCTGATTTCCACATGATGTCAAGCAAAGAGGTACTGAGTTTGAAGGTAGGCCTTGAAATACATCCACAGGTACACCTCCAATTGACTCAAATTATGTCAAATAGCCTATCAGAAGCTTCGAAAAATATGACATAATTTTCTGGCATTTTCCAAGCTGTTTAAAGGCAAAGTCAACATAGTGTATGTAAACTTCTGACCCACTGGAATTGTGATACAGTGAATTATAAGTGAGATACCTGCAAAACTGATAGAGACATACCCCAAGCGAGTTACAACTGTAATCGCAGCAAAAGGTGGCACTACAAAGTATTAACTTAAGGGGGCTGAATAATTTTGCACGCCCAATTTTTCAGTTTTTGATTTGTTAAAAAAGTTTGAAATATCCAATAAATGTCGTTCCACTTTATGATTGTGTCCCAATGTGGCAAAAGGTCGCAAAGTTCAAGGGGGCCGAATACTTTCGCAAGGCACTGTATAGCCTCCACATTGACTCTGTACTGGTACCCCTGTATATAGCCTCCACATTGACACTGTACTGGTATCTCCTGT
>NW_027029892.1:0-1510 GCF_034236695.1 Oncorhynchus nerka
AATACTGTTGAGCTAATATTCTATAAGAGGAACATGAGCTCAAACAGTAGAAATTTGAGGTGACGGTACTCAGCTCTGATGAGCTCCTGTCTAAGTCAAGCACTGATCTCATTTCAATAGATCTGGTAGCTAAGCATTGACAAAACATTAATTAATTCACATTAGACAAAGTATAGACTTTAAATTAGGCTACACAACTGTAAATGCACTTAATCTATAGAAGATTTCCTGAATTCACATAAATGACTCACTGATAATCATTACATTTAGCTCCAAAACAGTAGTGAAAACGTAAAATTGTCTCTCTGCTGCACCCTCACTGCCTGCACTGAAGTACGTTGATGCAGACCGAGTGGAAACCGCCATTTTACCAGCTCGTGAATTTTACACAAAAACGACATGTTAAACGAACCGAGAAATCTAAAACAATTGATCCTTAATCAAATTTCCTTGACGAAAAGATCTACATTCACTCAGACTAACCTAAAGTCTATATGTGACAAGTTATCACGTTCACCCACGCGGTTTGACACAAAAAATAACACATAAAACCTTTATCAAACGTGATAATACATTGACGTATTTGTTACCTAGCATGTTATGAAATGTTATTTCGATATTATAACGTGCCATTACATACCGGTAGTAATACATTTGAAACGGACGCAGAAGTTGTCATCTTGACTACACAATTCTGGCGTATCCTTTATTCTGAAGAATGATGTGCGCCTGCGCGGACTTTCCTGTTCCCCACTACCAGTTTCTCAACCCATAGACGTAACATCGCGAGACTTCAGAGAACGCTTGTGAAGCGGACCAAGCCGGGGTTTGACAAGTCAATGAGAGAAGTGAACAATTCTGATACTTTTGCAGCGGCTAATCCGGATCCTAATAAATACCAAAAATATTCCGTCGGAACACACTTGAAACATGGCCATTCGTTTATCAATTTCATAACTGCAGTGGCTTATTCACAATAGCTCACACTGCGTTTCATATATCCTAGCATCACAGTTAGCCTAGTGGTTAGAGCATATAAAACTGTATAAATCAATAACTAATTCACCGTTTGTCACAGAAACATCAAACTATGTATGATGTATTCTATAAATGTCTAGTATACTTTTAAAACCTTTGCTTTGAGTATAAATTCCAGTTTTGATTTGATAGAAATACGTAAAATCTCAATATTGCATTTCAAGATGAAGAAATCAACTCATTCAGTGATTGATCAGCCAGGTCGCAGTTGCAAATGAGAACTTGTTCTCAACTATCTTACCTGGTTAAATAAAGGTGAAATAAAATATTTTAAAAATTGTCTCAGAAAAATGTGAGAATATGCATTTATTTAAAATAACTTAAAATAAATGTTGATTTAAAGTGCAATTTGTTCTATATGAAGTTAGACGATGTTTACATAAAGTTGTACAATGTTTACCATCTTAAATTGTATGTCAAGTCAATGTTTACCATCTTAAATTGTATGTCAAGTCAATGTTTACCATCTTAA
>NW_027029893.1:0-1510 GCF_034236695.1 Oncorhynchus nerka
GATGGGAGACAGGCAAGACTTCACTCTCCTGACCCGGTTCACCATGTTAAAACAGTGACAACCCTGTTCTGATGGGAGACAGGCAAGACTTCACTCTCCTGACCCGGTTCCCCACGTTAAAACAGTGACAACCCTGTTCTGATGGGAGACAGGCTGACAGGGACTTCACTCTCCTGACCCGGTTCCCCACGTTAAAACAGTGACAACCCTGTTCTGCTGGGAGACAGGCTGACAGGGACTTCACTCTCCTGACCCGGTTCCCCACGTTAAAACAGTGACAACCCTGTTCTGATGGGAGACAGGCTGACAGGGACTTCACTCTCCTGACCCGGTTCCCCACGTTAAAACAGTGACAACCCTGTTCTGATGGGAGACAGGCTGACAGGACTTCACTCTCCTGACCCGGTTCCCCACGTTAAAACAGTGACAACCCTGTTCTGATGGGAGACAGGCAAGACTTCACTCTCTGACCCGGTCCCCCACGTTAAAACAGTGACAACCCTGTTCTGATGGGAGACAGGCTGACAGGGACTTCACTCTCCTGACCCGGTTCCCCACGTTAAAACAGTGACAACCCTGTTCTGATGGGAGACAGGCTGACAGGGACTTCACTCTCCTGACCCGGTTCCCCACGTTAAAACAGTGACAACCCTGTTCTGCTGGGAGACAGGCTGACAGGACTTCACTCTCCTGACCCGGTTCCCCACGTTAAAACAGTGACAACCCTGTTCTGATGGGAGACAGGCTGACAGGGACTTCACTCTCCTGACCCGGTTCCCCACGTTAAAACAGTGACAACCCTGTTCTGATGGGAGACAGGCTGACAGGGACTTCACTCTCCTGACCCGGTTCCCCACGTTAAAACAGTGACAACCCTGTTCTGATGGGAGACAGGCTGACAGGGACTTCACTCTCCTGACCCGGTTCCCCACGTTAAAACAGTGACAACCCTGTTCTGATGGGAGACAGGCTGACAGGGACTTCACTCTCCTGACCCGGTTCCCCACGTTAAAACAGTGACAACCCTGTTCTGATGGGAGACAGGCTGACAGGGACTTCACTCTCCTGACCCGGTTCCCCACGTTAAAACAGTGACAACCCTGTTCTGATGGGAGACAGGCTGACAGGGACTTCACTCTCCTGACCCGGTTCCCCACGTTAAAACAGTGACAACCCTGTTCTGATGGGAGACAGGCTGACAGGGACTTCACTCTCCTGACCCGGTTCCCCACGTTAAAACAGTGACAACCCTGTTCTGATGGGAGACAGGCTGACAGGGACTTCACTCTCCTGACCCGGTTCCCCACGTTAAAACAGTGACAACCCTGTTCTGATGGGAGACAGGCTGACAGGGACTTCACTCTCCTGACCCGGTTCCCCACGTTAAAACAGTGACAACCCTGTTCTGATGGGAGACAGGCTGACAGGGACTTCACTCTCCTGACCCGGTTCCCCACGTTAAAACAGTGACAACCCTGTTCTGCTTCTTCTGCTTCTACTAAACTATCTG
>NW_027029894.1:0-1512 GCF_034236695.1 Oncorhynchus nerka
GTGATGGTGTAGACTATATTACATGGATTTATTGTGATGGTGTAGGTAGACTATATTACATGGATTTATTGTGATGGTGTAGACTATATTACATGGATTTATTGTGATGGTGTAGACTATATTACATGGATTTATTGTGATGGTGTAGACTATATTACATGGATTTATTGTGATGGTGTAGACTATATTACATGGATTTATTGTGATGGTGTAGACTATATTACATGGATTTATTGTGATGGTGTAGACTATATTACATGGATTTATTGTGATGGTGTAGACTATATTACATGGATTTATTGTGATGGTGTAGACTATATTACATGGATTTATTGCGATGGTGTAGACTATATTACATGGATTTATTGCGATGGTGTAGGTAGACTATATTACATGGATTTATTGCGATGGTGTAGACTATATTACATGGATTTATTGCGATGGTGTAGACTATATTACATGGATTTATTGCGATGGTGTAGACTATATTACATGGATTTATTGCGATCGTGTAGACTATATTACATGGATTTATTGTGATGGTGTAGACTATATTACATGGATTTATTGTGATGGTGTAGGTAGACTATATTACATGGATTTATTGTGATGGTGTAGGTAGACTATATTACATGGATTTATTGTGATGGTGTAGACTATATTACATGGATTTATTGTGATGGTGTAGACTATATTACATGGATTTATTGTGATGGTGTAGACTATATTACATGGATTTATTGTGATGGTGTAGACTATATTACATGGATTTATTGTGATGGTGTAGGTAGACTATATTACATGGATTTATTGTGATGGTGTAGACTATATTACATGGATTTATTGTGATGGTGTAGACTATATTACATGGATTTATTGTGATGGTGTAGACTATATTACATGGATTTATTGCGATGGTGTAGACTATATTACATGGATTTATTGCGATGGTGTAGACTATATTACATGGATTTATTGCGATGGTGTAGACTATATTACATGGATTTATTGCGATGGTGTAGACTATATTACATGGATTTATTGCGATGGTGTAGGTAGACTATATTACATGGATTTATTGCGATGGTGTAGACTATATTACATGGATTTATTGCGATGGTGTAGACTATATTACATGGATTTATTGCGATGGTGTAGGTAGACTATATTACATGGATTTATTGCGATGGTGTAGACTATATTACATGGATTTATTGTGATGGTGTAGACTATATTACATGGGTTTATTGTGATGGTGTAGGTAGACTATATTACATGGATTTATTGTGATGGTGTAGACTATATTACATGGATTTATTGCGATGGTGTAGACTATATTACATGGATTTATTGCGATGGTGTAGACTATATTACATGGATTTATTGTGATGGTGTAGACTATATTACATGGATTTATTGTGATGGTGTAGACTATATTACATGGATTTATTGTGATGGTGTAGGTAGACTATATTACATGGATTTATTGTGATGGTGTAGACTATATTACAT
>NW_027029895.1:0-1514 GCF_034236695.1 Oncorhynchus nerka
TGGATGACACTACATGTTATAGCTGGGACCCTTTGGATGACACTACATGTTATAGCTGGGACCCTTTGGATGACACTACATGTTATAGCTAGGTTCTTTGGATGACACTACATGTTATAGCTGGGACGCTGGATGACACTACACATGTTATAGCTGGGACCTTTGGATGACACTACAATGTTATAGCTGGGACCCTTTGGATGACACTGTATTCTGGCTAGGACCCTTTGGATGACACTACATGTTATAGCTGGGACCCTTTGGATGACACCCCACATGTTGTAGCTGGGACCAAACTTTGGGCGACACTACATGTTATAGCTGGGACCCTTTGGATGACACTACATGTTGCTTTAGGACCCTTTGGATGACACTACATGTTATAGCTGGGACCCTTTGGATGACACTACATGTTGTAGCTGGGACCCTTTGGATGACACTATGTTATAGCTGGGACCTTTGGATGACACTACATGTTATAGCTGGGACCCTTTGGATGACGTGTTATAGCTGGGACATGTTATAGCTGGGACCCTTTGGATGACACTACATGTTGTAGCTGGGACCCTTTGGATGACACTACATGTTATAGCTGGGACCCTTTGGATGACACTACATGTTGTAGCTGGGACCCTTTGGATGACACTACATGTTGTAGCTGGGACCCTTTGGATGACACTACATGTTGTAGCTGGGACCCTTTGGATGACACTACATGTTGTAGCTGGGACCCTTTGGATGACACTACATGTTGTAGCTGGGACCCTTTGGATGACACTACATGTTGTAGCTGGGACCCTTTGGATGACACTACATGTTGTAGCTGGGACCCTTTGGATGACACTACATGTTATAGCTGGGACCCTTTGGATGACACTACATGTTATAGCTGGGACCCTTTGGATGACACTACATGTTGTAGCTGGGACCCTTTGGATGACACTACATGTTATAGCTGGGACCCTTTGTAGCTTTATTTTTGAAAAAAACTGTCTTTTACAATCAAACACACTTCAAAATAGACCATTTGTTTCTCGGTCACACACAGCGTTAATCAAAAACATGCAAATGCCTTAATGCTCTATAAAATGCCTGGTACAATGATAACACTTATCTCTATATTAAATATTTATAATAGTTATTTAATTACCTTTGAGAGATAACGAGGAGACCCACGAGATCAGGAGCAGAGTTTCAATCGGTCAGAGTTCTTTTAGAATTTAGTTAGTAGCGACTCCCCTCTATTGGCTGAGAGGTTGACTTGAAGTCGGCGGTTTACTAAATTTAGAGATTCAAGTTTGGACTGGATGAGAGGACCCGTTGGTGATCCCTTGCCCCAATGGAATATCAAAAAGTCTGTAACACGCAACGAGGCCGAGGTTCTGAGACACACGCACCTGGTCAATGTGCTTACAGGTCAATTCAGATAACCCATAGGTATAAACAAGAGATCAACTAAAGGACAACTAAAGCGACTAGAGTGACTCTCAGTCCCATTGAACTACCTCAGCGTC
>NW_027029896.1:0-1518 GCF_034236695.1 Oncorhynchus nerka
TATCATTTTTAAATTCTTTATGTGTGGCTTTCTACGAATTAGCAATTTACCGTTACTTAATTACTTAGTTTTTCTGTCTGGCTATGTGTATCTTTATTTGGATATTTCAGTAGTATTAGTTCAATAGGAACGATGATCAATATTTTTACAAGATTACCGTTCTATTTCCCAGTACCTTATTTAATATCCCGTCTTAATCTCGGGCGGGTGCGTTTCTCATGATTAAGTTTAGCTCTTTTATGGAAATCTTACCAATAGCTTTGACTTTTGAAACAAATATTAGGTCTAACCTTACAACCATAAGCCCAGGGTTTGTAAAGCCCTAGTTAAAATCGTATTTTCCGGTTGTGTCAGAGGGCTTTTAAAGAACGTTAATAATCGTTATCTCACGCCACTAATTGTTAAACTCCCCTCTCGCATGGAACTATCATGTCTATAGATATGGCTTTTATCTCATTTCTTTAGATTTTTAATTCCCTCTCCTCCTTATTTGGATATTTCCGTAGTATTAGTTGAATCGGAACGATGATCAATACTGCCACTATTCAAATGACCAATCCAGTTATCTTGCGCATTCTTGCTGTCTCCCCACGTCTAGTATTTTTACAAGATCACCGTCCTATCCCCCAGTACCTATTTAATATCCCGTCTTAATCTCGGGCGTTTTTACCTCTCATGATTAAGTTTAGTTTATTTACGGTAGTGCACATTACCACAGGTTATTTTCGAACCTGCTTCAGTGTATATCGGGTTATACAAAACCCAGTATGATGGTCATACATACCCTGTGGGAATAGCAAGGCCCCCATTATTGATGATTTAAAATTTCAGAACATCAATTAAAGAGCCAAATCCCCCCAGAATCGTAGAATAAAGGCTACTTTACCTGCTGCCGGCTGGGAAAACATTGTTCGTTTGAATCTAGTCACCCTCTCTTTCCTCTGTGATAATACGCAGGCCTGTTTCAATTTTAACCTCAATTCAGAGGTCAGGTCTTTAGTAAAACGAGTCAAAAACTCGTCCGTGCACGTTTTCCAGCGTACTACCTCCAGACAACAGTGAGAGGTATTTAGATCCGGCTTCGAAGGACCAAATTGATAGAGGAATTCTAGATTCCTATGTATTTTGTTGCCAAAACCAAATTCGCACTCGTTTCTAATTCATTAATGAGGTGTAAGTTCATTAATTATGCATGAAGTAGATCGAGACCAGTCTTAAAAGCCAGGTAAGAGCGTTTAATTCCAGAGAGTACTGACCCATAATACAAAGAACATTACATTTTAAAGAAAGAACATAAAATGACGTCATCAGTTTCACACCCTCTCTCCGATTCTCACAAGAGCCCATTGTTTTTAGGTCTGAAACTCTTCTCCTACTCCCCCCATAAAACTACATTCCAAACTGTCTAAAAGATATACTTTTTCTCCCCTAATGGAACATAACCCAAACATCCTTATCTTGTCTGAAAAGCTATATCATATCTCCCCCTTAAACACTCCAAGAGGCACAGACAATTAA
>NW_027029897.1:0-1518 GCF_034236695.1 Oncorhynchus nerka
GCCCTCTGGACTCCTGGTCTATAGTCAGCCCTCTGGACCCTGGTCTATAGTCAGCCCTCTGGACCCCTGGTCTATAGTCAGCCCTCTGGACCCTGGTCTATAGTCAGCCCTCTGGACCCTGGTCTATAGTCAGCTCCTCTGGACCACATGGTCTACAGTCAGCCCTCTGGACCTGGTCTATAGTCAGCCCTCTGGACCTGGTCTATAGTCAGCCCTCTGGACCCTGGTCTATAGTCAGCCCTCTGGACCCTGGTCTATAGTCAGCCCTCTGGACCCTGGTCTATAGTCAGCCCTCTGGACCCTGGTCTATAGTCAGCCCTCTGGACCCTGGTCTACAGTCAGCCCTCTGGACCCTGGTCTACAGTCAGCCCTCTGGACCCTGGTCTATAGTCAGCCCTCTGGACCCTGGTCTATAGTCAGCCCTCTGGACCCTGGTCTATAGTCAGCCCTCTGGACCCTGGTCTATAGTCAGCCCTCTGGACCCTGGTCTATAGTCAGCCCTCTGGACCCTGGTCTATAGTCAGCCCCTCTGGACCCTGGTCTATAGTCAGCCCTCTGGACCCTGGTCTATAGTCAGCCCTCTGGACCCTGGTCTATAGTCAGCCCTCTGGACCCCTGGTCTATAGTCAGCCCTCTGGACCCTGGTCTATAGTCAGCCCTCTGGACCCTGGTCTACAGTCAGCCCTCTGGACCCTGGTCTATAGTCAGCCCTCTGGACCCTGGTCTATAGTCAGCCCTCTGGACCCTGGTCTATAGTCAGCCCTCTGGACCCTGGTCTATAGTCAGCCCTCTGGACCCTGGTCTATAGTCAGCCCTCTGGACCCTGGTCTATAGTCAGCCCTCTGGACCCTGGTCTATAGTCAGCCCTCTGGACCCTGGTCTATAGTCAGCCCTCTGGACCCTGGTCTATAGTCAGCCCTCTGGACCCTGGTCTATAGTCAGCCCTCTGGACCCTGGTCTATAGTCAGCCCTCTGGACTCCTGGTCTATAGTCAGCCCTCTGGACCCTGGTCTATAGTCAGCCCTCTGGACCCTGGTCTATAGTCAGCCCTCTGGACCCTGGTCTATAGTCAGCCCTCTGGACCCTGGTCTATAGTCAGCCCTCTGGACCCTGGTCTAAAGTAGTGCACTACATTAGGAATGGACCCTGGTCTAAAGTAGTGCACTACACGTCAGGCCTCGGACCCTGGTCTAAAGTAGTGCACTACCATTAGGAATGGACCCTGGTCTATAGAAGTAGTGCACTACGTTAGGAATGGGGACCCTGGTCTCAAGAGTAGTGCACTACACATTAGGCATGGACCCTGGTCTAAAGTAGTGCACTACATTAGGATTGGGGACCCTGGTCATTAAGTAGTGCACTACGTTAGGAATGGACCCTGGTCTAAGAGTAGTGCCACATTGGAATGGATCCTGGTCTAAAGTAATGCACTACATTAGGATTGGGGACCCTGGTCTAAAGTAGTGCACTACGTAGAATGGACCCTGGTCTAAAGTAATTGCACTACATTAGGAATGG
>NW_027029898.1:0-1520 GCF_034236695.1 Oncorhynchus nerka
AGATGGTCATGTACAGGTAGAGATATTGGTGTGCAAAGAGCAGAAAAGTAAATAAATAAAAAATAAAAAAAAACAGTATAAAAACAGTATGGGAATGAGGTAGGTGAAAATGGGTGGGCTATTTACCAATAGACTATGTACAGCTGCAGCGATCGGTTAGCTGCTCGGATAGCTGATGTTTGAAGTTGGTGAGGGGAGATAAAAGTCTCCAACTTCAGCGATTTTACAGTTCGTTCAGTCACAGGCAGCAGAGTACTGGAACGAAAGGCGGCCAAATGAGGTGTTGGCTTTAGGGATGATCAGTGAGATACACCTGCTGGAGCGCGTGCTACGGATGGGTGTTGCCATCGTGACCAGTGAACTGAGATAAGGCGGAGCTTTACCTAGCATGGACTTGTAGATGACCTGGAGCCAGTGGGTCTGGCGACGAATATGTAGCGAGGGCCAGCCGACTAGAGCATACAAGTCGCAGTGGTGGGTGGTATAAGGTGCTTTGGTGACAAAACGGATGGCACTGTGATAGACTGCATCCAGTTTGCTGAGTAGAGTGTTGGAAGCCATTTTGTAGATGACATCGCCGAAGTCGAGGATCGGTAGGATAGTCAGTTTTACTAGGGTAAGCTTAGCGGCGTGAGTGAAGGAGGCTTTGTTGCGGAATAGAAAGCCGACTCTTGATTTGATTTTCGATTGGAGATGTTTGATGTGAGTCTGGAAGGAGAGTTTGCAGTCTAGCCAGACACCTAGGTACTTATAGATGTCCACATATTCAAGGTCGGAACCATCCAGGGTGGTGATGCTAGTCGGGCATGCGGGTGCAGGCAGCGATCGGTTGAAAAGCATGCATTTGGTTTTACTCGCGTTTAAGAGCAGTTGGAGGCCACGGAAGGAGTGCTGTATGGCATTGAAGCTCGTTTGGAGGTTAGATAGCACAGTGTCCAATGACGGGCCGAAAGTATATAGAATGGTGTCGTCTGCGTAGAGGTGGATCAGGGAATCGCCCGCAGCAAGAGCAACATCATTGATATATACAGAGAAAGAGTCGGCCCGAGAGTTGAACCCTGTGGCACCCCCATAGAGACTGCCAGAGGACCGGACAGCATGCCCTCCGATTTGACACACTGAACTCTGTCTGCAAAGTAATTGGTGAACCAGGCAAGGCAGTCATCCGAGAAACCGAGGCTATTGAGTCTGCCGATAAGAATATGGTGATTGACAGAGTCGAAAGCCTTGGCGAGGTCGATGAAGACGGCTGCACAGTACTGTCTTTTATCGATGCGCGGTTATGATATCGTTTAGTACCTTGAGCGTGGCTGAGAGTGCACCCGTGACCCGGCTCGAAACCAGATTGCACAGCGGAGAAGGTGCAGGTGGGATTCGAGATGGTCAGTGACCTGTTTGTTGACTTGGCTTTCGAAGACCTTAGATAGGCAGGGCAGGATGGATATAGGGTCTGTAACAGTTTGGGTCAGGAGTGTCTCCCCCTTCGAAGAGGGAGATGACTGCGGCAGCTTTCCAATCCT
>NW_027029899.1:0-1523 GCF_034236695.1 Oncorhynchus nerka
TCTCTCTCTCTCTCTCTCTTCAATTCAATTCAATTCAATTCAAGGGCTTTATTGGCATGGGAAACATGTGTTAACATTGCCAAAGCAAGTGAGGTAGACAACATACAAAGTGAATATATAAAGTGAAAAACAACAAAAATTAACAGTAAACATTACACATACAGAAGTTTCAAAACAGAAAAGACATTACAAATGTCATATATATATATATATATACAATGTACAAATAGTTAAAGGACACAAGATAAAATGAATAAGCATAAATATGGGTTGTATTTACAATGGTGTTTGTTCTTCACTGGTTGCCCTTTCTCGTGGCAACAGGTCACAAATATTGCTGCTGTGATGGCACACTGTGGAATTTCACCCAAAAGATATGGGAGTTTTTCAAAATTGGATTTGTTTTCGAATTCTTTGTGGATCTGTGTAATCTGGGGGAAATATGTCTCTCTAATATGGTCATACATTGGGCAGGAGGTTAGGAAGTGCAGCTCAGTTTCCACCTCATTTTGTGGGCAGTGAGCACATAGCCTGTCTTCTCTTGAGAGCCATGTCTGCCTACGGCGGCCTTTCTCAATAGCAAGGCTATGCTCACTGAGTCTGTACATAGTCAAAGCTTTCCTTAATTTTGGGTCAGTCACAGTGGTCAGGTATTCTGCCGCTGTGTACTCTCTGTGTAGGGCCAAATAGCATTCTAGTTTGCTCTGTTTTTTTGTTAATTCTTTCCAATGTGTTAAGTAATTATTTTTGTTTTCTCATGATTTGGTTGGGTCTAATTGTGCTGTTGTCCTGGGGCTCTGTAGGGTGTGTTTGTGTTTGTGAACAGAGCCCCAGGACCAGCTTGCTTAGGGACTCTTCTCCAGGTTCATCTCTCTGTAGGTGATGGCTTTGTTATGGAAGGTTTGTGAATCGCTTCCTTTTAGGTGGTTGTAGAATTTAACGGCTCTTTTCTGGATTTTGATAATTAGTGGGTATCGGCCTAATTCTGCTCTGCATGCATTATTTGGTGTTTTACGTTGTACACTGAGGATATTTTTGCAGAATTCTGCGTGCAGAGTCTCAATTTGGTGTTTGTCCCATTTTGTGAAGTCTTGGTTGGTGAGCGGACCCCAGACCTCACAACCATAAAGGGCAATGGGCTCTATGACTGATTCAAGTATTTTTAGCCAAATCCTAATTGGTATGTTGAAATTTATGTTTCTTTTGATGGCATAGAATGCCCTTCTTGCCTTGTCTCTCAGATCGTTCACAGCTTTGTGGAAGTTACCTGTGGCGCTGATGTTTAGGCCAAGGTATGTATAGTTTTTTGTGTGCTCTAGGGCAACAAATCTCTCTCTCTCTCTCTCTCTCTCTCTCTCTCTCTCTCTCTCTCTCTTCCTCCCTCCCTCCCTCCCTCCCTCCCTCCCTCCCTCCCTCCCTCTCTCTCTCTCTCTCTCTCTCTTCTCTCTCTCTCTTTCTCTCTCCCTCTCTCTCTCTCTCTCTCTCTCCTCCTCCCTCCTCCCTCCCTCCCCCCCTCTCTCTCT
>NW_027029900.1:0-1525 GCF_034236695.1 Oncorhynchus nerka
TAACCCTAACCCTAACCCTAACCTTAACCCTAACCCTAACCTAACACTCTAAAAACCCTTACCTAAACCTAACCTTAACCATTCTGAAAAACTATACCTAACCCTAACCCTAACCCTAACCTTAACCACTCTAAAAACCCTTACCTAAACCTAACCTTAACCATTCTGAAAAACTATAATTCTAACCTTAACCCTAACTCTTAACTAATTTAAAACCTTATCAAACCTAACCTTAACCATTCTGAAAATCAGCACTTAACCCTAACCCTAACCCTAACTCTTAACCACGAAACCCTACTCTGGAACCTAACCTGAAACCGAAAACTATTTCTTACCCCAACCTAAACCTAACCTTAACCACTCTTAAAAACCATACCCAAACCTAAAACCTACTGACAGACAGTCTTTTAACCCAGCCAGACGGGTTAATCTACAAGTGAGCAACAATGGGGCCTACTACTTTGTGGCCGCGCCCGGACCCACCGGCCTACGCGCACATGTGTGGAGTGCACACCCCTCCCTTCCCCCTTCGGCTTCCACGTGTCAGAGATGGAAGTGGATCAACCGACTCAAAACTAGACAAACCTAACCTAACCTAACCCTAACCTAACCCTAACCCTAACCCTAACCTAACCTAACCCTAACCCTAACCCCCTAACCCTAACCTAACCCTAACCCTAACCCTAACCCTAACCCTAACCCTAACCTAACCTAACCCTAACCCTAACTCTAACCTAACCTAACCTAACCCTAACCCTAACCTAACCTAACCCTAACCTAACCCTAACCTAACCTAACTCTAACCCTAACCTAACCCTAACCCTAACCCTAACCTAACCCTAACCCCAACCCTAACCCTAACCCTAACCCTAACCCTAACCCTAACCCTAACCCCAACCCTAACCCTAACCTCTCAACCCCTAACTCAACCCAACCCTAACTCCCTAACCCTAACCCTAACCCTAACCCCTAACCCTAACCCTAACCCTAACCCTAACCCTAACCCTAACCCTAACCCTAACCCGCCAACCCCTAACCCTAACCCTAACCCCCCTAACCCTAACCCTAAATACCCTTACCTAACCCCTAGCCCGTAAACTTCTTCTTTAACCCTAAAAACTGTTTCTTACCCCAACCCTAAACCTAACCGTAACCACTCTTAAAAACCATACCTAAACCTAAAACCTGCTGACAGACAGTCTTTTAGCAACCAAACGGGTTAATCTACAATGGGCAACAATGGGGCCTACTACTTTGGCCGGCCGCGCCGGACCCACCCGGCCTACGGCGCACATGTGTGGGTGCACACCCCTCCCTTCCCCCTTCGGCTTCCACGTGTCAGAGATGGAAGTGGATCAACCCGACTCAAAACTAGACAACCTAACCCTAAACCCTAACCCTAACCCCCCACCTAACCCTAACCCCAACCCCCTTAACCCCAACCAACCCAACCCCAACCCCCCACCCTAACCCCCTAACCCTAACCCCTATTTACCCCCCCTACCCCTAACCCCTAACCCTTAAC
>NW_027029901.1:0-1525 GCF_034236695.1 Oncorhynchus nerka
AGTTTTGTTTGGGCAAACAAAAGGGGTCTCATGGTGGGTGTCTTTTAGGTCCCAGTTGTTGTTACTAGTCAACATTCAGTGGACACTGTGAGAGCAAAATTGCAAGATTATGTTATTGTACTTTTATTGTATCAAATGATTGTTTTATGCAACAGAATAGAGGGTTCTTAGAACTATTGTGTCTGTGTTCTACTGAGGATGGGCCTCTGGGAGAAAACACTGACAGTATTTTGGGTGATTAAAACCTAAAGAGACAGTATTCCAGATTATGAGTTAATGTTTCTGTTCTATATGGTACCAGGGAGAGATGACCCCAGGGCCAGCCCCTGGTTTCTACACAGAGTACTGTTTTTACAGCAGATACTGTCTGCTGTGAATTATAAGTATCTTTCATACAAATCTTAACCTTGTGACCCGTTCTATACATGTTGTTCGTCATGTAGGTTGAAAGGGGTGTATCTTGGCTGTAAAAGACCTTTGTACTTTTGTCTCGTGGCTCTCAATGAATCATCTAGGGCTGATTTGTTGACCAGCCATCATTATCGTAGAGACTCAATTGATTCTCTTTATGTGTGTGCGTTGTATTGACCTGCTCCCTTATTAAACACGAATAAAGATTTAGTTTAAGAATAACTGACTTGTGTGATAAGTTTGTTTCCTCATTTGATATTAAAGAA
Source organism: Oncorhynchus nerka (assembly GCF_034236695.1). Taxonomy (NCBI): domain Eukaryota; kingdom Metazoa; phylum Chordata; class Actinopteri; order Salmoniformes; family Salmonidae; genus Oncorhynchus; species Oncorhynchus nerka. The sequence continues at coordinate 678 of NW_027029901.1, forward strand.
ATTAACCACATTTGGGGATGTTAATCTTAACTTGGTGACCGCTCCTGACCTGGGTAAATGGTACACTAGGGTAGTATTGTCCATGTAACGTTATGCCCCCTTGTGAGTTAATAGTGTTGCTGGCTGTAGCAGGCTATATAAAGAGAAAGACCTCCATTGACGATTCAGTTCGTTGTACATCTCGTCTGGACAGGTCACCGTCGTTAGTTAACCTTAGCTAGTCAAACCCGGCTTTCTAATATTTACGGTAATGAACTATAGTAACGTTACGGAAGATATTCACAGAAAACCATCATTGTCTTCGTTATTCATTATTAGTATGTTATATTATTGTAATTATTATTTCTAGACATATTCAGAGGCAAACATCAACCCAACTTAACCTTTTAACTTGTTGTCGCATCTAAAACTTGTCACCATCGTTTTTCAGTTGTAATTGTTCCCGAAAAAGTCCAGCAACAACGGAGGTTCCTCGATGAACCCACCTTCTAACAAGTTATTTGAAGAACCTTTTGGGGCAGTTTTTTATTGATCAAGAACCCTACGGTTCTTAGGGGATCCGAGAACAACTCCAGTTGAACCCTTCATTTTTGGAGTTGTAATCGGATCTATTTACTCAGATTCAAAACATGATGATTAGCATCAACGAAATTACGTTGAACGCAGTCAGCTGCTGCTCCAATACAGTATGAGGTGAGACGGTGAACTGGATGTTGAACTGCAGTCAGCGGCTGCTGCTCCAATACAGTATGAGGTGAGACGGTGAACTGGATGTTGAACTGGGCAGTCAGCTGCTGCTGCTCCAATACAGTATGAGGTGAGACGGTGAACTGATGTTGAATCATAAT
>NW_027029902.1:0-1526 GCF_034236695.1 Oncorhynchus nerka
CAGTTGTCTTCCTGGTAGCAGTGTTGTCTTCCTGGTAGCAGTGTTGTCTTCCTGGTAGCAGTGTTGTCTTCCTGGTAGCAGTGTTGTCTTCCTGGTAGTAGTGTTGTCTTCCTGGTAGCAGTGTTGTCTTCCTGGTAGCAGTGTTGTCTTCCTGGTAGCAGTGTTGTCTTCCTGGTAGCAGCGTTGTCTTCCTGGTAGCAGTGTTGTCTTCCTGGTAGCAGTGTTGTCTTCCTGGTAGCAGTGTTGTCTTCCTGGTAGCAGTGTTGTCTTCCTGGTAGCAGTGTTGTCTTCCTGGTAGCAGTGTTGTCTTCCTGGTAGCAGTGTTGTCTTCCTGGTAGCAGTGTTGTCTTCCTGGTAGCAGTGTTGTCTTCCTGGTATGCTTGGAGTTGTCTTCCATGGACCAAGATGCAGTGTGACTCACACAGATGAGTCATTCAAATCTAGAGTCACCCTCACTATCAACACACACTGTCTGTCTGGGTTCAATACTATCCTACCAGCCCTGTTCACCCTCACAATCAGCACACACTGTCTGTCTGAGGTCAATACTATCCTTCCAGCCCTGTTCACCCTCACAATCAACACACACTGTCTGTCTGGGTTCAATGCTATCCTTCCAGCCCTGTTCACCCTCACTATCAGACACACACTGTCTGTCTGGGGTCAATACTATCCCCTACCAGCCTTGTTCACCCTCACTATCAACACACATTGTCTGTCTGGGGTCAATACTATCCTACCAGCCTTGTTCACCCTCACTATCAACACACATTGTCTGTCTGGGGTCAATACTATCCTACCAGCCTTGTTCACCCTCACTATCAACACACATTGTCTGTCTGGGGTCAATACTATCCTTCCAGCCTTGTTCACCCTCACAATCAACACACACTGTCTGTCTGGGTTCAATACTATCCTACCAGCCTTGTTCACCCTCACTATCAACACACATTGTCTGTCTGGGGTCAATACTATCCTACCAGCCTTGTTCACCCTCACTATCAACACACATTGTCTGTCTGGGGTCAATACTATCCTACCAGCCTTGTTCACCCTCACTATCAACACACACTGTCTCTCTGGGGTCAATACTATCCTACCAGCCTTGTTCACCCTCACTATCAACACACACTGTCTCTCTGGGGTCAATACTATCCTACCAGCCTTGTTCACCCTCACTATCAACACACACTGTCTCTCTGGGGTCAATACTATCCTACCAGCCTTGTTCACCCTCACTATCAACACACACTGTCTGTCTGGGGTCAATACTATCCTTCCAGCCTTGTTCACCCTCACTATCAACACACACTGTCTCTCTGGGGTCAATACTATCCTTCCAGCCTTGTTCACCCTCACTATCAACACACACTGTCTGTCTGGGTTCAATACTATCCTACCAGCCTTGTTCACCCTCACTATCAACACACACTGTCTCTCTGGGGTCAATACTATCCTTCCAGCCCTGTTCACCCTCACTATCAACACACACTGTCTCTCTGGGGTCAATACTATCCTACCAGCCT
>NW_027029903.1:0-1527 GCF_034236695.1 Oncorhynchus nerka
GGACTCTTCGGAGAGACAGACACCTTAGAGATGAGATGGAGCAAGAACAGTCAGCGTACAGCTGCAGGGACAATCCAAATCAAGACCGTCAAGCTCAGCTATCTCTCAATAATGCGACTGCTATTAGCATTCCTGACTATGACAGGGTAGCTGTAGTCCCTGACACAGAACCTTCAGGTATTCCTGACTCAATTGCACCCACTGATTTAGCTAGTGACCAAGACTTACAAAGACCGGGTTCACGTGATTCGCAAGATGTGGTCAGAACACGCACTGGCAGGGTAGTGAAATCTGTAAGTCGTCTTATTGAGACAATGGCTCAGAGACTATTCACTATTCGATGCTATTGCAGTCCGCCACAGGATGTTTTTGAGCTGGTCGAGGGCAGTCAGGTCTGGAGTGAACCAAGGGCTATATCTGTTCTTAGTTCTGCATTTTTTGAACGGAGCATGCTTGTCTAAAATGGTGAGGAAGTTACTTTTAAAGAATGACCAGGCATCCTCAACTGACGGGATGAGGTCAATGTCCTTCCAGGATACCCGGGCCAGGTCGATTAGAAAGGCCTGCTCACAGATGTGTTTTAGGGAGCATTTGACAGTGATGAGGGGTGGTCGTTTGACTGCGGCTCCGTAGCGGATACAGGCAATGAGGCAGTGATCGCTGAGATCCTGGTTGAAGAGAGCGGAGGTGTATTCGGAGGGCCAGTTGGTCAGGATGACGTCTATGAGGGTGCCCTTGTTTACAGATTTAGGGTTGTACCTAGTGGGTTCCTTGATGATTTGTGTGAGATTGAGGGCATCTAGCTTAGATTGTAGGACTGCCGGGGTGTTAAGCATATCCCAGTTTAAGTCACCTAACAGAACAAACTCTGAAGCTAGATGGGGGGCGATCAATTCACAAATGGTGTCCAGGGCACAGCTGGGAGCTGAGGGGGGTCGGTAGCAGGCGGCAAGGTGAGAGACTTATTTCTGGAGAGAGTAATTTTCAAAATTAGTAGTTTGAACTGTTTGGGTATGGACCTGGAAAGTATGACATTACTTTGCAGGCTATCTCTGCAGTAGACTGCAACTCCTCCCCCTTTGGCAGTTCTATCTTGACGGAAAATGTTATAGTTGGGTATGGAAATCTCAGAGTTTTTGGTGGCCTTCCTGAGCCAGGATTCAGACACGGCAAGGACATCAGGGTTAGCAGAGTGTGCTAAAGCAGTGAGTAAAACAAACTTAGGGAGGAGGCTTCTGATGTTGACATGCATGAAACCAAGGCTTTTTCGATCACATAAGTCAACAAATGAGGGTGCCTGGGGACATGCAGGGCCTGGGTTTACCTCCACATCACCCGCGGAACAGAGGAGGAGTAGAATGAGGGTGCGGCTAAAGGCTATCAAAACTGGTCGCCTAGTGCGATGGGGACAGAGAATAAAAGGAGCAGATTTCTGGGCATGGTAGAATATATTCAGGGCATAATGCGCAGACAGGGATATGGTGGGGTGCGGGTACAGCGGAGGTAAGCCCAGGCACTGGGTGATGA
>NW_027029904.1:0-1527 GCF_034236695.1 Oncorhynchus nerka
AGAGAGAGGGATGAGGACCACAGTAGAGAGAGGGATGAGGACCACAGTAGAGAGAGGGATGAGGACCACAGTAGAGAGAGGGATGAGGACCACAGTAGAGAGAGGGATGAGGACCACAGTAGAGAGAGGGATGAGGACCACAGTAGAGAGAGGGATGAGGACCACAGTAGAGAGAGGGATGAGGACCACAGTAGAGAGAGGGATGAGGACCACAGTAGAGAGAGGGATGAGTGTCAAGGTGCTAGCGGACCACAGTAGAGAGGGATGAGGACCACAGTAGAGAGGGATGAGGACCACAGTAGAGAGGGATGAGGACCACAGTAGAGAGAGGGATGAGGACCACAGTAGAGAGAGGGATGAGGACCACAGTAGAGAGAGGGATGAGGACCACAGTAGAGAGAGGGATGAGGACCACAGTAGAGAGAGGGATGAGGACCACAGTAGAGAGAGGGATGAGGACCACAGTAGCAGAGAGGGATGAGGACCACAGTAGAGAGAGGGATGAGGACCACAGTAGAGAGAGGGATGAGGACCACAGTAGAGAGAGGGATGAGGACCACAGTAGAGAGAGGGATGAGGACCACAGTAGAGAGAGGGATGAGGACCACAGTAGAGAGAGGGATGAGTGTCCAGGTGCTAGAGGACCACAGTGGCGAGGGGGATGAGTGTCAAGGTGCTAGAGGACCACAGTGGAGAGAGGGATGAGTGTCAAGGTGCTAGAGCAGTCAGAAGAACATGCGCTAGCGAGTCGAGGGGTAAAGTTTGTGAAGAACCCGGTCAGAAACACAGCAGTCATCCCCACTGGGCCGTGTAGGTCGAAACCAGACCCCCTGTAGCGTTAGTGTTGCTATGGTAACTCAGCTAGCAGAGGGCCATCTTATTGTTAGAATGAATGCCATCATTAAAGTGCTGTTACTAATCTCTACACGCCATAACAGACATCATTAAGGCCAGCAAGGTGCAGAACACAGAAAGGAGGAAAGACCTGGAGCTTCTAGAGAGATGAGACAAATCAGCTTTCAGAAGAGACGGCCTGGGAGGAGAGGAAGAGGAGCATGAGGAAAGAGAAGGCAGAACCGAAGAGCAAGAAGGAACCGTAGAGGTGAGTGAGTGACGCATTACCTGGGTCATCTTCTCCCTGTTGGCTTTGGGGTTGAGGGGGGCCTCTGTGAGCAGGACGGGGTGCTCCTCTGGAGCCACTCTCAGCTCGTTGTAGAAGGTGTGATGCCAGATCTTCTCCATGTCGTCCCAGTTGGTGACGATGCCGTGCTCGATGGGGTACTTCAGAGTCAGGATGCCCCTCTTGCTCTGAGCCTCGTCTCCCACGTAGCTGTCCTTCTGGCCCATCCCAACCATCACTCCCTGAAAACAGGACAGGGTTAGCATATACAGACGCTAGCATACCAACTACTAGATTGGATGGGGTTAGTATATACAGACGCTAGCTAGGACACGGCTAGCATACCAACTACTAGATTGGATGGGGTTAGTATATACAGACGCTAGCATACCAACTACTAGATTGGA
>NW_027029905.1:0-1528 GCF_034236695.1 Oncorhynchus nerka
CTCTGTCTCTCTCTCTCTCTCTCTCGCTCTCTCTCTCTCTCTCCCGTCCTCTCCCTCTCTCTCTCTCCCTCTCTCTCTCTCTGTCTCTGTCTCTCTCTCTCTCTCTCTCTCTGTCTCTCTCTCTCTCCCTCTCTCTCTCTCTCTCTCCTCCTCTCTATTTTTAAAGCCCTTTTTACATCAGCATATGTCACAAAGTGCTTGTACAGTGAGCCAGCCTACAACTCCAAACAGCAAGCGATACAGATGTAGAAGCACGGAAGCAACTCCCTAGAAATGCAGAATCCTAGAGAGGAACAAGGCTCGGAGTCCTCTTTCTGACATGGCAGGGTGTTCTTTAACAGGTTCTTTAAGGTGTTCTTTAAGATGTTCTTTAAGATGTTCTTTAAGATGTTCTTTAAGGTGTTCTTTAAGGTGTTCTTTAAGGTGTTCTTTAAGATGTTCTTTAAGATGTTCTTTAAGATGTTCTTTAAGGTGTTCTTTAAGATGTTCTTTAAGGTGTTCTTTAAGATGTTCTTTAAGATGTTCTTTAAGATGTTCTTTAAGGTGTTCTTTAAGGTGTTCTTTAAGATGTTCTTTAAGGTGTTCTTTAAGGTGTTCTTTTAAGGTGTTCTTTAAGGTGTTCTTTAAGGTGTTCTTTAAGGTGTTCTTTAAGATGTTCTTTAAGGTGTTCTTTAAGATGTTCTTTAAGGTGTTCTTTAAGATGTTCTTTAAGGTGTTCTTTAAGGTGTTCTTTTTACAATGTTCTTTAAGGTGTTCTTTAAGGTGTTCTTTAAGGTGTTCTTTTTACAATGTTCTTTAAGGTGTTCTTTAAGGTGTTCTTTTTACAATGTTCTTTAAGGTGTTCTTTTTACAATGTTCTTTAAGATGTTCTTTAAGGTGTTCTTTAAGGTGTTCTTTAAGATGTTCTTTAAGGTGTTCTTTAAGGTGTTCTTTAAGGTGTTCTTTAAGGTGTTCTTTAAGATGTTCTTTAAGATGTTCTTTAAGGTGTTCTTTAAGGTGTTCTTTAAGATGTTCTTTAAGGTGTTCTTTAAGGTGTTCTTTAAGGTGTTCTTTAAGGTGTTCTTTAAGATGTTCTTTAAGGTGTTCTTTAAGGTGTTCTTTAAGATGTTCTTTAAGGTGTTCTTTAAGGTGTTCTTTAAGGTGTTCTTTAAGGTGTTCTTTAAGGTGTTCTTTAAGGTGATCTTTTTACAATGTTCTTTAAGGTGTTCTTTAAGGTGTTCTTTAAGGTGTTCTTTAAGATGTTCTTTAAGGTGTTCTTTTTACAATGTTCTTTAAGATGTTCTTTAAGGTGTTCTTTAAGATGTTCTTTAAGGTGTTCTTTAAGATGTTCTTTAAGGTGTTCTTACATGTTCTTAAGATGTTCTTGCTGTGTTCTTTTACAATGTTCTTTATGTGTTCTTGTTAGATGTTCTTTAAGGTGTTCTTGTATAAGGTGTTCTTTAAGGTGTTCTTTAAGATGTTCTTTAAGGTGTTTCTTTAAGGTGTTCTTTAAGGTCGTTGCAGGTGTTCTTTATTTTTAGGTTGTTTT
>NW_027029906.1:0-1535 GCF_034236695.1 Oncorhynchus nerka
ACGACAGGGTGTTGTCCAGGATCACGCCAAGGTTCTTAGCGCTCTGGGAGGAGGACACAATGGAGTTGTCAACCGTGATGGCGAGATCATGGAACGGGCAGTCCTTCCCCGGGAGGAAGAGCAGCTCCGTCTTGCCGAGGTTCAGCTTGAGGTGGTGATCCGTCATCCACACTGATATGTCTGCCAGACATGCAGAGATGCGATTCGCCACCTGGTCATCAGAAGGGGGAAAGGAGAAGATTAATTGTGTGTCGCCTGCATAGCAATGATAGAGGAGACCATGTGAGGTTATGACAGAGCCAAGTGACTTGGTGTATAGCGAGAATAGGAGAGGGCCTAGAACAGAGCCCTGGGGGACACCAGTGGTGAGAGCACGTGGTGAGGAGACAGATTCTCGCCACGCCACCTGGTAGGAGCGACCTGTCAGGTAGGACGCAATCCAAGCGTGTCGCGCGGGAGATGCCCAACTCCGGAGAGGGTGGAGGAGGATCTGATGGTTCACAGTATCGAAGGCAGCCGATAGGTCTAGAAGGATGAGAGCAGAGAGAGAGAGTTAGCTTTAGCAGTGCGGAGCGCTCCGTGATACAGAGAAGAGCAGTCTCAGCTGAATGACTAGTCTTGAAACCTGACTCATTTGGATCAAGAAGGTCATTCTGAGAGATAGCGGGAGAGCGGGCCAAGGACGGCACGTTCAAGAGTTTTGGAGAGAAAGAAAGAAGGATACTGGTCTGTAGTTGTTGACATCGGAGGGATCGAGTGTGGCTTTTTCAGAAGGGTGCAACTCTCGGCTTCTCTTGAAGACGGAAGGGACGTAGCCAGCGGTCAGGGATGAGTTGATGAGCGAGGTGAGGTAAGGGAGAAGGTCTCCGGAAATGGTCTGGAGAAGAGAGGAGGGGATAGGGTCAAGCGGGCAGGTTGTTGGGCGGCCGGCCGTCACAAGACGCGAGATTTCATCTGGAGAGAGAGGGGAGAAAGAGGTCAGAGCACAGGGTAGGGCAGTGTGAGCAGAACTAGCGGTGTCGCTTTGACTTAGCAAACGAGGATCGGATGTCGTCGACCTTCTTTTCAAAATGGTTGACGAAGTCATCTGCAGAGAGGGAGGAGGGGGGAGGGGGATTCAGGAGGGAGGAGAAGGTGGCAAAGAGCTTCCTAGGGTTAGAGGCAGATGCTTGGAATTTAGAGTGGTAGAAAGTGGCTTTAGCAGCAGCGACAGAAGAGGAAAATGTAGAGAGGAGGGAGTGAAAGGATGCCAGGTCCGAGAGGGAGGCGAGTTTTCCTCCATTTCCGCTCGGCTGCCCGGAGCCCTGTTCTGTGAGCTCGCAATGAGTCGTCGAGCCACGGAGCGGGAGGGGAGGACCGAGCCGGCCTGGAGGATAGGGGGACATAGAGAGTCAGAGGATGCAGGAAAGGGAGGAGAGGAGGGTTGAGGAGGGGGCAGAATCAGGGAGATAGGTTGGAGAAGGTTTGAGCAGGAGGGAAGAGATGATAGGATGGGAAGAGGAGAGAGTAGCGGGGGAGAGAGGAGCGAAGGTTGG
>NW_027029907.1:0-1538 GCF_034236695.1 Oncorhynchus nerka
AATGTTACCAGCCACGAATCTGTCCTTGCTGCTCGGAGCAGACTTGATGGATTGGTTACTCCCACGGATGGATTGGAAAACCAACCATGTGTGGTCAAAAGCCACCGTTCCTTCTCCACTGACCTCACTGTCTTCTCCTAACGCTAGCTGCAATGCAGTCATTCACAAGAGATATCTGTCGAAGCACCCCTTGGGAAAAATATGTTTCGAAACGTCTTGGTGCAGAATCCGATCTTTGGAGATATTACGAAATCTCAACACATTGAATCAGCAAACATGATTGACCATTCTTTTTGTGATTTCGAGCCAGCAGTCTCTGAAAATGCGTAACTTCCCTCCTCCTTGAAGTCATGCAATACGGTAGTTAATATGAACTTCTCTTGCCCTTCGGACACTTCCGCAAGCACTGCTGCCATCTCTGCAAGTAAAACATTGACTTGCAGAGTGTACTCTAATTCCGATGATACATATTCCACTTTGTGGGGGGCTGTCACCCTTTACAATGATATTAATGGCGTCAGTTTCGCAACTGACCCGATGACTCCAACTGGTGAAACACCTTGCGATATCACAGACAGATATCCTCATTTCAGGTCGCAGCTACTGAAGAGCCACAAGCAGATGATGTGGTGACTGACAGGCCTTGACAGCCACTGAGAGTTTTGAAGCACAAAGACCAGGAGATTTGGTTGAAAGGTTAAAGCCATTCACACAACAATGCCGCCGCTGTCAACTCGAACATAGGGTTCGACCTATTCCTTCGTGCCTCGGATACCAATACCATCTGCTGGTGGGGGGGTCCCGAGACCAAAAGGGGGGAATAGAAGCCCAGACCCATGATGGCGGTTGGGGGGGGTGTACCACACTGGTCGTAAAAGAAGACACAACACCACATGACAACAACATGGTGGCAGCACAACATGATAGCAGCACAAAACATGCTTGCTTTACAAGACCTTAATTGTCACGCCTGCTCCCACTCCCTCTCCCTGGCGCTCGAAGGCACCAGGCTTCCCAGCATTACGCACTTCTGCCACCATCATTACGCACACCAGCATTCCCCCGTTACGCACATCAGCAATTATTGGACTCACCTGGAATCAATCACCTGTCTTTACCTCCCCTATATCTGTCTGTTCCCAAGCTGTTCCTTTCACGATCTTCGCAATAACATTCGGGCCAAAGCGCAGCGTGAAATTGGTTCAACATTTTATTTGAAGTGAGCTGCACAAAAAAACTAAGAATACACAAAACGTGACGTTCTGTGGTGCTCACAGGCAAACACAAAAACAAGATCCCACAAATAACCATTGGGGAAATGGCTGCCTAAATATGATCCCCAATCAGAGACAACGCTAAACAGCTGCTTCTGATGGGGGGCCATACCAGGCAAACATAGAAATAAAGCAACCTAGATTACCCACACTGCTCACACTCCGGCATAAACAAAACAGAGAATAAAAAGGCTCTCCATGGTCAGGAAGTGACAGTACACCCCCCCCCTAAAGGTGCGGCGGGAAGGAGTTATACAGGAAAAG
>NW_027029908.1:0-1539 GCF_034236695.1 Oncorhynchus nerka
TAGAGATCCCCACCCAGCCAGCCTCTCTGAGGTTAGGGCTGATGATTAGGCCTCAGTCTGGGGCAGTGGATAAGACAGTTGTCTGTTCCAGAGATCCCCACCCAGCCAGCCTCTCTGAGGGTTAGGGCTGATGATTAGGCCTCAGTCTGGGGCAGTGGATAAGACAGTTGTCTGTTCCAGAGATCCCCACCCAGCCAGCCTCTCTGAGGTTAGGGCTGATGATTAGGCCTCAGTCTGGGGCAGTGGATAAGACAGTTGTCTGTTCCAGAGATCCCCACCCAGCCAGCCTCTCTGAGGGTTAGGGCTGATGATTAGGCCTCAGTCTGGGGCAGTGGATAAGACAGTTGTCTGTTCCAGAGATCCCCACCCAGCCAGCCTCTCTGAGGGTTAGGGCTGATGATTAGGCCTCAGTCTGGGGCAGTGGATAAGACAGTTGTCTGTTCCAGAGATCCCCACCCAGCCAGCCTCTCTGAGGGTTAGGGCTGATGATTAGGCCTCAGTCTGGGGCAGAGTGGATAAGACAGTTGTCTGTTCCAGAGATCCCCACCCAGCCAGCCTCTCTGAGGTTAGGGCTGATGATTAGGCCTCAGTCTGGGCAGTGGATAAGACAGTTGTCTGTTCTAGAGATCCCACCCAGCCAGCCTCTCCTGAGGGTTAGGGCTGATGATTAGGCCTCAGTCTGGGGCAGTGGATAAGACAGTTGTCTCTTCCAGAGATCCCCACTCCAGCCAGCCTCTCTGAGGGTTAGGGCTGATGATTAGGCCTCAGTCTGGGCAGTGGATAAGACAGATTGTCTGTTCCAGAGATCCCCACACCCAGCCAGCCTCTCTGAGGGTTAGGGCTGATGATTGGGCCTCAGTCTGGGGCAGTGGATAAGACAGTTGTCTGTTCTAGAGATCCCCACCCAGCCAGCCTCTCTGAGGTTAGGGCTGATGATTAGGCCTCAGTCTGGGGCAGTGGATAAGACAGTTGTCTGTTCTAGAGATCCCCACAGCCAGCCTCTCTGAGGGTTAGGGCTGATGATTAGGCCTCAGTCTGGGGCAGTGGATAAGACAGTTGTCTGTTCTAGAGATCCCCACCCAGCCAGCCTCTCTGAGGGTTAGGGCTGATGATTAGGCCTCAGTCTGGGGCAGTGGATAAGACAGTTGTCTGTTCCAGAGATCCCCACCCAGCCAGCCTCTCTGAGGGTTAGGGCTGATGATTAGGCCTCAGTCTGGGGCAGTGGATAAGACAGTTGTCTGTTCCAGAGATCCCCACCCAGCCAGCCTCTCTGAGGGTTAGGGCTGATGATTAGGCCTCAGTCTGGGGCAGTGGATAAGACAGTTGTCTGTTCTAGAGATCCCCACCCAGCCAGCCTCTCTGAGGGTTAGGGCTGATGATTAGGCCTCAGTCTGGGGCAGTGGATAAGACAGTTGTCTGTTCTAGAGATCCCCACCCAGCCAGCCTCTCTGAGGGTTAGGGCTGATGATTAGGCCTCAGTCTGGGGCAGTGGATAAGACAGTTGTCTGTTCTAGAGATCCCCACCCAGCCAGCCTCTCT
>NW_027029909.1:0-1541 GCF_034236695.1 Oncorhynchus nerka
AACTGATCTATGCTACTGTAGGAGAATGGAGCCAACTGAACTATGCTACTGTTTGAGAATGGAGCCAACTGAATCTATGCTACTGTGGAGAATGGAGCCAACTGAACTATGCTACTGTAGGAGAATGAAGCCAACTGAACTATGCTACTGTAGGAGAATGGAGCCAACTGATCTATGCTACTGTGAGAATGGAGCCAACTGAACTATGCTACTGTAGGAGAATGGAGCCAACTGAACTATGCTACTGTAGGAGAATGGAGCCAACTGAACTATGCTACTGTAGGAGAATGGAGCCAACTGAACTATGCTACTGTAGGAGAATGGAGCCAACTGAACTATGCTGCTGTAGGAGAATGGAGCCAACTGAACTATGCTACTGTAGGAGAATGGAGCCAACTGAACTATGCTACTGTAGGAGAATGGAGCCAACTGAACTATGCTACTGTAGGAGAATGGAGCCAACTGAACTATGCTACTGTAGGAGAATGGAGCCAACTGAACTATGCTACTGTAGGAGAATGGAGCCAACTGAACTATGCTTAGGAGAATGGAGCCAACTGAACTATGCTGTAGGAGAATGGAGCCAACTGAACTATGCTAGGAGAATGGAGCCAACTGAACTATGCTACGGGAGAATGGAGCCAACTGAACTATGCTACTGTAGGAGAATGGAGCCAACTGATCTATGCTACTGTAGGAGAATGGAGCCAACTGAATTATGCTACTGTAGGAGAATGGAGCCAACTGAATTATGCTACTGTAGGAGAATGGAGCCAACTGAACTATGCTACTGTAGGAGAATGGAGCCAACTGAACTATGCTACTGTGAGAATGGAGCCAACTGAACTATGCTAGGAGAATGAAGCCAACTGATCTATGCTACTGTAGGAGAATGGAGCCAACTGAACTATGCTACTGTTTGAGAATGGAGCCAACTGATCTATGCTAGGAGAATGGAGCCAACTGAACTATGCTAGGAGAATGGAGCCAACTGAACTATGCTACTGTAGGAGAATGAAGCCAACTGAACTATGCTACTGTAGGAGAATGGAGCCAACTGATATCTACTGCTAGGAGAATGGAGCCAACTGAACTATGCTAGGAGAATGGAGCCAACTGAACTATGCTAGGAGAATGGAGCCAACTGAACTATGCTACTGTAGGAGAATGAAGCCAACTGATCTATGCTAGGAGAATGGAGCCAACTGAACTATGCTACTGGAGAATGGAGCCAACTGAACTATGCTACTGTAGGAGAATGGAGCCAACTGAACTATGCTAGGAGAATGGAGCCAACTGAACTATGCTACTGTAGGAGAATGGAGCCAACTGAATTACTACTGCTAGGAGAATGGAGCCAACTGAACTATGCTACTGTAGGAGAATGGAGCCAACTGAACTATGCTACGGGAGAATGGAGCCAACTGAACTATGCTAGGAGAATGGGCCAAGCTAGAGCTGTGCTGCTGCAGGAGGATGGAGCCAGCTGATCTATGCTACTGTAGGAGAATGGAGCCAACTGAACTATGCTACTGTGGAGA
>NW_027029910.1:0-1541 GCF_034236695.1 Oncorhynchus nerka
CGGAAATGGAGGAAAACTCGCCTCCCTGCGGACCTGGCATCCTTTCACTCCTCCTCTCTACATTTTCCTCCTCTGTCTCTGCTGCTAAAGCCACTTTCTACCACTCTAAATTCCAAGCATCTGCCTCTAACCCTAGGAAGCTCTTTGCCACCTTCTCCTCCCTCCTGAATCCTCCTCCCCCCCCCCTCCTCCCTCTCTGCAGATGACTTCGTCAACCATTTTGAAAAGAAGGTCGACGACATCCGATCCTCGTTTGCTAAGTCAAACGACACCGCTGGTTCTGCTCACACTGCCCTACCCTGTGCTCTGACCTCTTTCTCCCTCTCTCTCCAGATGACATCTCTGACGGCCGGCCGCCCAACAACCTGCCCGCTTGACCCTATCCTCCTCTCTTCTCCAGACCATCTCCGTGACCTTCTCCTTACCTCACCTCGCTCATCAACTCATCCCTGACCGCTGGCTACGTCCCTCCCGTCTTCAAGAGAGCGAGAGTTGCACCCTTCTGAAAAAACCTACACTCGATCCTCCGATGTCAACAACTACAGACCAGTATCCCTTCTTTCTTTTTCTCCAAAACTCTTGAACGTGCCGTCCTTGGCCAGCTCTCCCGCTATCTCTCTCAGAATGACCTTCTTGATCCAAATCAGTCAGGTTTCAAGACTAGTCATTCAACTGAGACTGCTCTTCTCTGTATCACGGAGGCGCTCCGCACTGCTAAAGCTAACTCTCTCTCCTCTGCTCTCATCCTTCTAGACCTATCGGCTGCCTTCGATACTGTGAACCATCAGATCCTCCTCTCCACCCTCTCCGAGTTGGGCATCTCCGGCGCGGCCCACGCTTGATTGCGTCCTACCTGACAGGTCGCTCCTACCAGGTGGCGTGGCGAGAATCTGTCTCCTCACCACGTGCGCTCACCACTGGTGTCCCCAGGGCTCTGTTCTAGGCCCTCTCCTATTCTCGCTATACACCAAGTCACTTGGCTCTGTCATAACCTCACATGGTCTCTCCTATCATTGCTATGCAGACGACACACAATTAATCTTCTCCTTTCCCCTTCTGATGACCAGGTGGCGACCGCATCTCTGCATGTCTGGCAGACATATCAGTGTGATGACGGATCACCACCTCAAGCTGAACCTCGGCAAGACGGAGCTGCTCTTCCTCCCGGGAAGGACTGCCCGCTCCATGATCTCGCCATCACGGTTGACAACTCCATTGTGTCCTCCTCCCAGAGCGCTAAGAACCTTGGCGTGATCCTGGACAACACCCTGTCGTTTCAACTAACATCAAGGCGGTGGCCCGTTCCTGTAGGTTCATGCTCTACAACATCCGCAGAGTACGACCCTGCCTCACACAGGAAGCAGCGCAGGTCCTAATCCAGGCACTTGTCATCTCCCGTCTGATTACTGCAACTCGCTGTTGGCTGGGCTCCTGCCTGTGCCATTAAACCCCTACAACTCATCCAGAACGCCGCAGCCCGCCTGGTGTTCAACCTTCCAAGTTCTCTCACGTCACCCCGCTCCTCCGCTCTCCACTGGCTT
>NW_027029911.1:0-1542 GCF_034236695.1 Oncorhynchus nerka
AAGCAGATATGGGCGTTATTGGGCGTGAACAAGCAGGAAGCCTGAACTAAAAAGATAATGGTAGGCAGAAGAATTAGGGGAAGTATGTTTATCTGCATATGGGTTGGACCCATATGCTATATGTGTATAAATACAGGAGCCGGGGCTCTGGGAAGCGGTGTTCCGCAGACCACGTTGTATTAAAAAGCCTATTTGATTTCACAAGTTCTTGCAAGTGTCATATTTGAACCGTACTGTCTTTTTTGAAAAAGAAAATATTGATATTGCCCTGTTTCAAGAAACCCATTTGGATGATAAGGAGCACCTGAAATTACAACAAGGAGGGTTTGGTCAAGTGTTTTTCTCATCATTTACATCCAGAAGTAGAGGTGTAGCAATTCTGGTGAAAAAGAACTTACCACTTAAGGTCTTGAATTGTGTGAAAGATAAATTTGGTCGCTTTGTTATAATTAATGGTACTTTACAAGGGCAGAACATTTCCATAATGAATATTTACTTCCCCCCTGCTCACCCCCCTGATTTCCTCACTAAGGCATTTCTAGACTTTTCAGAATTAAACTCAGACACTGCAGTGGTTGGAGGAGATTTTAACTGCTTGTTGAACCCCCTTATTGATAAGTTTCCCAGCGGTATAGCTTCACTCTCTCCTCAAGCTAAGTCACTTAAAGCTATTTGTGATGATCTGGAGTATGCGGATGTCTGGAGAGCTTTCCATCCCTCCAACAGAGAGTTCACTTTTTTCTCTGCACCTCATGGATGTCAGACTAGAATAGATGATTTTTTTATGCCCAAGACGTCTTTGCAGTCTGTTTTATCTGCTAGGATAGGAATCATAGTCATATCTGATCATGCTGAGGTGATCCTGGACATGAAACTCAACGGGGCATTCAATCGGTCAAGACATTGGAGGTTGAACACAACCATTCTTCTTTATATGATCCTCAGGCTGCTGTCCTTACTAATGGGCTACGGTCAAATAGCTTATCTATACACAGAGGTACCAGACAGGGCTGTCCTTTATCCCCCCTCCTCTTTGCACTCGTTATGGAACCACTGGCCGAGGCCATCAGGGTAACGCCTGCTATACAGGGGCTGCTCATTGGTGATGTTCACCATAAAATAAGCTTGTATGCTGATGATGTCCTGATATTCATCTCTAGTCCCGAGACTTCAATTACATCTCTTATTAATATTATTGAATTATTCAGCGGACTCTCAGGCTACAAGATTAACCTTACTAAGTCAGAGGCTATGCCACTTGGTAGCCTACACTCTGTACCTAATTCTTCTCCCCCCTTCCCTTTTAAATGGTCTCCCTCAGGTTTCATGTATCTGGGTATATTTGTAACTCCTAAATTCCAGCTAATGTACAAAGCCAATTTTGTTCCCTTGTGTCACGTTCTGACCTTTATTTCCTGTGTTTTGTATTTAGTTAGTATGGTCAGGGCGTGAGTTGGGTGGGCAGTCTGTTTGTTTTTCTAGGTTTTGGGTATTTCTATGTTTTCGGCCTAGTATGGTTCTCAATCAGAGGCAGGTGTCATT
>NW_027029912.1:0-1544 GCF_034236695.1 Oncorhynchus nerka
TTTTATTCTACTGCCGCACTTTCTTTAACATTTGTTACTTTTACTTCTAATTCTTATTCTTGCTCTTACTTATTCTTACATATCTGTAAATTGCCCATACAATCTACTGTAGTGAATGTATATACACAGCTAGCTACATAGAGAATGTATATACACAGCTAGCTGGCTACATAGTGAATGTATATACACAGCTAGCTGGCTACATAGTGAATGTATATACACAGCTAGCTGGCTACAGAGTGAATGTATATACATAGCTAGCTGGCTACATAGTGAATGTATATACACAGCTAGCTACATAGTGAATGTATATACACAGCTGGCTACATAGTGAATGTATATACACAGCTAGCTACATAGTGAATGTATATACACAGCTAGCTGGCTACATAGTGAATGTATATACACAGCTAGCTGGCTACAGAGTGAATGTATATACACAGCTAGCTGGCTACAGAGTGAATGTATATACACAGCTAGCTGGCTACATAGTGAATGTATATACACAGCTAGCTACATAGTGAATGTATATACACAGCTAGCTACATAGTGAATGTATATACACAGCTGGCTACATAGTGAATGTATATACACAGCTAGCTACATAGTGAATGTATATACACAGCTAGCTGGCTACATAGTGAATGTATATACACAGCTAGCTGGCTACATAGTGAATGTATATACACCGCTAGCTACATAGTGAATGTATATACACAGCTAGCTGGCTACATAGTGAATGTATATACACAGCTAGCTGGCTACATAGTGAATGTATATACACAGCTAGCTGGCTACATAGTGAATGTATATACACAGCTAGCTACATAGTGAATGTATATACACAGCTGGCTACATAGTGAATGTATATACACAGCTAGCTACATAGTGAATGTATATACACAGCTAGCTGGCTACATAGTGAATGTATATACACAGCTAGCTGGCTACATAGTGAATGTATATACACAGCTAGCTGGCTACATAGTGAATGTATATACACAGCTAGCTGGCTACATAGTGAATGTATATACACAGCTAGCTGCTACATAGTGAATGTATATACACAGCTAGCTACATAGTGAATGTATATACACAGCTGGCTACATAGTGAATGTATATACACAGCTGGCTACATAGTGAATGTATATACACAGCTAGCGCTACATAGTGAATGTATATACACAGCTAGCTGGCTACATAGTGAATGTATATACACAGCTAGCTGGCTACATAGTGAATGTATATACACAGCTAGCTGGCTACATAGTGAATGTATATACACAGCTAGCTGGCTACATAGTGAATGTATATACACAGCTAGCTGCTACATAGTGAATGTATATACACAGCTAGCTGGCTACATAGTGAATGTATACACACAGCTAGCTACATAGTGAATGTATATACACAGCTAGCTACATAGTGAATGTATATACACAGCTGGCTACATAGTGAATGTATATACACAGCTAGCTGGCTACATAGTGAATGTATACACACAGCTAGCTGGCTACATAGTGAATGTATATACACAGCTAGCT
>NW_027029913.1:0-1545 GCF_034236695.1 Oncorhynchus nerka
CACCAAGTCCTGTGCCCTCCTGATAAAGAAGAGAACATCTGCTGGACGGAGGAAAGGAAGCTCGTCAAAGAGGAGGCTGTTTGGCTTACAAGGGGCTCAGAAACCCAGAGGTGGGGCTGTGAAGAGGTATGAGGAGAGACGTTTCAGTGAAAGGCAGACTCCGTCTTTAGGCGACTTCAATTACCTGTGCCACTGTGTTTAGCCACTTCTATCGTCTGGTTGGTTACCGATTTAATTTCATATTCAGTGCATTCATCTCAAATCACAGCCTAGCCCGGGCTGGATAGAATTAGCATTAGCCTAGCTAGCTAACATCTCCGACCATGCGGTCACTAAGCTCTCTGCTAAAGAAAGACAGAATGTCACAGTAAAACAAGAAGTAGAGAATTGAGGCTGTTGCCGTGGAAGAAGAAGAGAAATACGTTTCAGTAGAAAAGGAAGAGCAACGTTCAGAGTGAAAGAGGATCTTATAAAAGCAAGGAGAAGAAAGAGGAGGATGCAGGTTTTGAGAGAAAGGAAGTTACTGTGACATTGAAAGAAGAGAAGACGTTTTTTTAATGAAGGACGAAGAGGGGGAGATTACTGTCACATTAGAGGAGGACGAAGAAGAGAAGACTGGAGAACTGATTAACACAGAAAATACAGATAAATACAGTGTAAATACAGTGGTATTATCTTATAAAACAGGGACACAAACTCTGCAGTTGTTGAAGTAATGTGTGATTTTTAAAAGGCCGTTCTACATTGTTGATGACGTCCTCCAGTGATAAAAAAAAAACTTTCCTGTTGAAAGTGATATATAAATACAGTAAGAAAAATAGTGTTTTTTAGACAACTGCAAACTTGGAGTGAGTGATGTCATAGTAAGTCCTTCAAGGAGTTGGCTTGATGGGGAGTTGTGATGTCATCCAATAGGTGATGGATCTTCATGTGAATATTCATTATTCTTTTTAAAATCCTTCCTGTTCTGTCAAGTTGGATGTTCATCATTGCTAGAAAGCCATTTTCAAGTTTTGCCATAGACTTTCAAGACGATTTAAGTCCAAACTGTAACTAGGCCACTTGGGAACATTCAATGTCATCTTGGTAAGCTCCTCCAGTGTAGATTTGGCCTTGTAGTTTGTTATTTTCCTGTTCGTACAGTTTTTTTTGTATTCAGATCTCTGAAATGCTCTCTAACTACGTAACATTTAGTGTCTCCTTATATTACGCTGGGAAAACAGTTTTCATGGGCACAGAAATCCTAAATCATTTCAGAGTTTGCAAAATCCAATGGTTCTAACAGAGTCACCTTAACTTTATTGACACCACCCAAATGGATACTGTCATTAATGCGGTTCTTCAATAATTACACATAATATTTAATTCTGTAGCTGTTTAGTTACAGTCACATGTTCAACTATCATCAGCTGATCCAGGAAATCATTTTCTGAATGACAGTCACATGACAAACATCACGACATGCAACAACAAGCAAAGTGCTTCTTCATTCATTACTGTGGTAAAGACAGTTATGCCGTGCTCCACGTTTTATCCAACATCACT
>NW_027029914.1:0-1546 GCF_034236695.1 Oncorhynchus nerka
CAGGTAGTCCTGGGGCACGGTCCTAGGGCTCAGGTCCTCCGAGAGAGAGGGAAAGAAAGAGAGAATTGAGAATATGCTGGGCACATCTTCTGACAGCTTGGAAGTGGAGATTATAATAGAACGTGGCCAAGATGTTCAAATGTTCATAAATGACTCAGCATTAATGAATGAAGGTATGTGTAGAACAGTTGAAACTGAGCAGCAGCATGGCCAGGTGGACTGGGGACAGCAAGGAGTCATCATGTCAGGTAGTCCTGGACATGGTCCTAGGGCCCAGGCCAGTTGAAACTGGAGCAGCAGCATGGCCAGGTGGACTGGGGACAGCAAGGAGTCATCATGTCAGGTAGTCCTGGGGCATGGTCCTAGGGCTCAGGTCCTCCGAGAGAGAGAAAGAAAGAGAGAAGAGAGAATTAGAGAACGACACTTAGATTCACACAGGACACCGAATAGGACAGGAGAAGTACTCCAGATATAACAAACTGACCCTAGCCCCCCGACACATAAACTAATGCAGCATAAATACTGGAGGCTGAGACAGGAGGGGTCAGAGACACTGTGGCCCCAATCCGAGGACACCCCCGGACAGGGCCAAACAGGAAGGATATAACCCCACCCACTTTGCCAAAGCACAGCCCCCCACACCACTCAGAGGGATATCTTCAACCACCAACTTACCCATCCTGAGACAAGGCCGAGTATAGCCCACAAAGATCTCCGCCACGGCACAACCCAAGGGGGAGGCGCCAACCCAGACAGGCCGACCACAAGCCAGGGTGAATCAACCCACCCAGGTGACGCACTTTCCAGGGACGGTATGTGAGAGCCCCAGTAAGCCAGTGACTCAGCCCCGTGAATAAGGGCAGAGGCAGAACCCAGTGTGAAAAGAGGGGAATCGCCAGGCAGAGACAGCAAGGGCGGCCCGTTGCTTGCCTCTCCGCTCACCTTCCCACCCCAACAGACTCCATACCTAAATCATAATCACTGAAGATGAGTCTTCAGTAAAGACTTAAAGGCTGAGACCGAGTTTTGCGTCTCTGACATGGGTAGGCAGACCCATTCCATAAAAATGGAGCTCTATAGGAGAAAGCCCTGCCTCCAGCTGTTTGCTTAGAAATTTAGACAATTAGGAGGCTCATGCCTTGTGACCGTAGCGTACGTAGGTATGTACGGCAGGACCAAATCAGAGAGATAGGTAGGAGCAAGCCCATGTAATGCTTCTTTGTAGGTTAGCAGTAAAACCTTGAAATCAGCCCTTGCTTTGACAGGGAACAGTGTAGAGAGGCTAGCACTGAGTAATATGGATCACATTTTTTGCTCCTAGTCAGGATTCTAGCAGCCGTATTCAGCACTAACTGAAGTTTATTTAGTGTTATCCAGGTAGCCGGAAAATAGAGCATTGCAGTAGTCTAACCTAGAAGTGACAAAAGCATGGATTAATTTTTCTGCATCATTTTTGGACAGAAAGTTTCTGATTTTTGCAATGTTACGTAGATGGAAAAAAGCTGTCCTCGAAATGGTCTTGATATGTTCTTCAAAAGAGAGATCA
>NW_027029915.1:0-1549 GCF_034236695.1 Oncorhynchus nerka
AGAATAATATAGAGCTCTTTAATATAGAGCTCTTTAAAACAACAGAATAATATAGAGCTCTTTAATATAGAGCTCTTTAAAACAACAGATTAATATAGAGCTCTTTAAAACAACAGAATAATATAGAGCTCTTTAATATAGAGCCCTTTAAAATAACAGAATAATATAGATTCCTTTAAAACAACAGATTAATATAGAGCTCTTTAATATAGAGCCTTTAAAACAACAGAATAATATAGAGCCTCTTAACATAGAGCCTTTAAAATAACAGATTAACATAGAGCTCTTTAACATAGAGCCTCTTTTAACATAGAGCTCTTTAAACATAACAGAACAATATAGAGTGGCTCCTGTAGGCCAATGATCTAGTGACCATCAACACCCGAGGTAATCAATCACGGTCAAGACAATGCCCTAATCCAAATGAAGCCAGTCTGCAGTACACTTTAGAAAAAAAGGGTTTCAAATGAGTTCTACCTGGAACCAGAAAATGGGAGAACCTTTTTGAGCTCCTGCAGAACTCCTGGGTTCCATGTACAACGTTGGGTTCTACCTGGAATTAAAAAGGGTTCTACCTCGAACTAAAAGGGGTTCTTCAAAGGGTTTTCCTATGGGGACAGATAAAGAGTGACACCAACTGAGTGACTAATCAACACCAAAGACACTAATCAACACCAGAGAGACTAATCAACACCAGAGACACCAGAGACACTAATCAACACCAGAGACACTAATCAACACCAGAGACACTAATCAACACCAGAGACACTAATCAACACCAGAGACACTAATCAACACCAGAGACACTAATCAACACCAGGGTGACTAATCAACACCAGAGTGACTAATCAACACCAGAGAGACTAATCAACACCAGAGACACTAATCAAC
Source organism: Oncorhynchus nerka (assembly GCF_034236695.1). Taxonomy (NCBI): domain Eukaryota; kingdom Metazoa; phylum Chordata; class Actinopteri; order Salmoniformes; family Salmonidae; genus Oncorhynchus; species Oncorhynchus nerka. Next base: position 892 of record NW_027029915.1, read on the forward strand.
ACCAGAGACACTAATCAACACCAGAGACACCAGAGACACTAATCAACACCAGAGACACTAATCAACACCAGAGACACTAATCAACACCAGAGACACTAATCAACACCAGAGACACCAGAGAGACTAATCAACACCAGAGACACTAATCAACACCAGAGACACTAATCAACACCAGAGACACTAATCAACACCAGGGTGACTAATCAACACCAGAGACACCAGAGACACTAATCAACACCAGAGTGACTAATCAACACCAGAGAGACTAATCAACACCAGAGACACTAATCAACACCAGAGGTGACTAATCAACACCAGAGACACTAATCAACACCAGAGACACTAATCAACACCAAGACACCAGAGACACTAATCAACACCAGAGAGACTAATCAACACCAGAGACACTAATCAACACCAGAGAGACTAATCAACACCAGAGACACTAATCAACACCAGAGAGACTAATCAACACCAGAGACACTAATCAACACCAGAGAGACTAATCAACACCAGAGACACTAATCAACACCAGAGACACTAATCAACACCAGAGTGACTAATCAACACCAGAGACACTAATCAACACCAGAGACACTAATCAACACCAGAGACACTAATCAACACCAGAGTGACTAATCAACACCAGAGACACTAA
>NW_027029916.1:0-1549 GCF_034236695.1 Oncorhynchus nerka
TGAAAACAGATTGGTTTCTGTAATAGCGTTTTAAGTTGTTATTTAGAGGAGGCCATGAAGGTTAACACAGGGTCATGTTGATGTATACTCTGCATTACCCTACATTACCCTACATTACCCCACATTACCCTGCATGAAGGTTAATACAGGGTGTAATGAGGGAGGGATCATGTTGATGTATATCCTACATTACCCTACATTACCCTACATTACCCTACATGAAGGTTAATACAGGGTGTAATGAGAAAGGGATCATGTTGATGTATACCCTACATTACCCTACATTACCCTGCATGAAGGTTCATACAGGGTGTAATGAGAAAGGATCATGTTGATGTATATCCTACATTACCCTACATTACCCTACATTACCCTGCATGAAAGTTAATACAGGGTGTAATGAGAAAGGGATCATGTTGATTTATATCCTACATTACCCTACATTACCCTGCATGAAGGTTAATACAGGGTGTAATGAGAAAGGGATCATGTTGATGTATATCCTACATTACCCTACATTACCCTACATTACCCTACATGAAGGTTAATACAGGGTGTAATGAGAAAGGGATCATGTTGATGTATAACCTACATTACCCTACATTACCCTGCATGAAGGTTCATACAGGGTGTAATGAGAAAGGGATCATGTTGATGTATATCCTACATTACCCTACATTACCCTACATTACCCTGCATGGAGGTTAATACAGGGTGTAATGAGAAAGGGATCATGTTGATGTATAACCTACATTACCCTACATTACCCTGCATGAAGGTTCATACAGGGTGTAATGAGAAAGGGATCATGTTGATGTATATCCTACATTACCCTACATTACCCTGCATGGAGGTTATTACAGGGTGTAATGAGAAAGGGATCATGTTGATGTATATCCTGCATTGCCCACCATTTGCCCAACATTTACTTACGTATCCTATATTACCATACAATACCGCACATTACCCTTCATTATACTACATCATACATTATCCTACATTATCTTACATTGAACTACATTATCATACATTACCACATTTGCCCCGCATTGACATACATCACACCCCACATTATCACATCACACATACATTAACCTACATTGCTCTACATTTACCCTACATTTATCCTACATTAATCTGCATTTATCATACAGTGTCCTGCATTATCATCCATTTGCTCTTCATTAGCCTCCATTATCCTGCATCAATCCACAAACAGGCCTGAATAAGTGAAAGGACATTAGTTACTGATGAAAGGACATTAGTTATATCTGAAAAGACATGGTTACACCCCCTCCACTGTTCAGTAAGAAGGTAATATGTGAGGACTGGCTGTATGTCCCTAGTCCTCTCAGCCCCCCTCCACTGTCCAGTGAAGGTAATATGACTGGCTGTGTGTCCTAGTCCTCAGACCACCCCCTCCACTGTCGTTGAAGGTAATATGGGTTAGGACTGGCTGTGTGTCCCTAGTCCTCTCAGCCCCCCTCCACTGTCCAGTAGAAGGTAATATGTGTGAGGACTGGCTGTGTGTCTCTAGTCCTTTCAGCCC
>NW_027029917.1:0-1549 GCF_034236695.1 Oncorhynchus nerka
ACCGACGGAGCACCTGCGTGTGTGGACACAGGGAGCGGACTGGTGGCGAAGATACGGGAAAGATGCAAGAGCTAGCGGGCAGGTGAGCTGACAGCTTATCATTGTATCATACACCAGGAAGCGTTGTGCGTCAAGCCTTGAAAATGGAGCATGTAATGAGCATCATCAGCACAGTTAACTTTATCAGAGCCAAAGGTTTGAATCACCGCCAGTTCAAGGCATTTCTGACGGAGTTAGAAACGGAGCATGGTGATTTGCCTTATCACACAGAGGTGCGATGGCTAAGCCAGGAAAGGTGCTTCAAAGATGTTTCTGAGCTCAGTGAGGAGATTTGTCTGTTCTTGGACAGCAAAGGGAAAGACACAACACAACTCCGAGACGAAATGTTTCTGTGTGAAATGGCTTTTCTGTGTGACATTACGAGTCATCTGAATGCAATAAACTTGCAGCTGCAGGGTCGGGATCGTGTCATCTCTGATATGTACAGTACAGTGAAGGCATTTAAAACCAAACTGACTCTGTGGGAGACGCAGATGCGGAAAGAAAATTTGAGCCACTTTCCCAGCTGCCAGACCATGAAAGAGAAGCTCTCTACCAGTGCGTTCCCGAGCACACAGTTGGCTGATAAAATAGGTATGCTTGCCGCTGACTTTCGACGCCGATTTGCTGACTTTGAAGCACAAAAGCAGGTTGGAACTGCTCGGTAACCCATTTGCTGTTGACGTGGAAAGCTCACCACCAAACCTCCAAATGGAGTTGATTGACCTCCAATGCAATGATGCACTGAGGGCAAAATATGCGGCAGTGGGTGCTGCGGAGTTCGCCCGTTTCCTCCCCCGGCACAATGCCCCAGCTGCGCATCCAGGCTGCTCAAACGTTGTCTATGTTTGGCAGCACATACCTGTGTGAACAACTGTTTTCTTTGATGAACCTGAACAAAACATCACACAGAAGTCGACTTACTGCTGAACACCTCCACTCAATTCTGAGGATTTCTTCAGCTCAGAGCCTTACCCCGAACATTGATGAACTTGTGGAAAAGATGGGACACCACCAAGTATCACCCTCAACCTCAAACAAGTGAACATTACTGTGCAATCACATATTTAGAGTTTTTACTCAGTTCAAGTTTAAAGCTAAAATTTAATATTTGTTTTCACTGCATGTTACTTCTCCTTAAACAAAGTGTTGTTTTTGATTAATAGATTTTTGCACTTTATTTTTTTGTATTTCAATCCAATTATATTTTAAAAATATTTCAGTTGAGTGGATGATAGAAAATTGCTATTATTGTTTTTCTTTGAAGTAAATTTAGCCCACTTTTTGCTAAAATAGAAAATATAGTCTACTGATGGTGCCTTGAATACGGTTTCTTTCATTTAATGTTCATGTTATGGGGATATTTATATAAAGGAAATTTGTCTTTGTGTCTGTTGAAAATTAAAGATTACTGACAGAGCCATAAGAAAATATTGCTTTATTTATCTGATCATATTGTAATATATTTGTTGAGGTTTTCCAGTAGGTTCAATTAGGTTCACTTGACTAT
>NW_027029918.1:0-1549 GCF_034236695.1 Oncorhynchus nerka
TACTACCTGACCTCTATATGGAGGTTACCTAATACTACCTGATGACCTCTATATGGAGGTTACCCTAATACTACCGATGTACCTCTATATGGAGGTTACCCTAATACTACCATGTATCCCTCTATATGGAGGTTACACTAATACTACCTGATCTCATATATGGAGGTTACACTAATACTACCTGACCTCTATATGGAGGTTACACTAATACTACCTGACCTCTACATGGAGGTTACACTAATACTACCTGACCTCTATATGGAGGTTACACTAATACTACCTGACCTCTACATGGAGGTTACACTAATACTACCTGATGTATCCCTCTACATGGAGGTTACACTAATACTACCTGATGTATCCCTCTACATGGAGGTAAAATCTGTATTCTCTTTGTGACCTTTCTGTAATGCCCATGGTTCTGTATGGAATGTGGAAGGAAGGCTTGAGCACATGGGGAGCAGTAGCCTTTGATGTTGGAACTCAACTCAGCGGGGCCACTGGTCTAATGCCAATGCTAAAAATTGCTGTGGTTATGCTCACCTGTTATGTGAAGGTTAACATAGACACAGACCTCATCGTTGATGGCATGTAGGTAACTCCTGATACAAGACACTAGTTCCTCTTCTTGTTGTTGCATTAATGAAGATGAACACAATCACAGCAAATGCATCATTGGTTTGTCTGTTACCTTTTAAAAAATATGATTTGTTTGTTTTGCCATCACTTTCTATCATTATTTAGCTTATAGATACTGCAGACACTTTCTGGGGAAGATGAACCCGGTTCAGTTCTAATCCTGTATCTGTTTAGGGTTTGGATGGCAAATAATTGTATATATGTTTTAAATCTTAAATATGTCACTTTTTTCTGTATCAAATTTCAATACATGTATGTACGGTTTTAACCTTCATTTGTTTGTTTCAGATAAATCTGGAGGGATGACAGCCCCAGAGGCTTTGGCCAAGAATCACATAGTGTACAATGTCAAGGTAGGATCTTCTAATTACATTTCCGCCAGGCGTTGAGCTCAGAGGTGAATAGCACCATCTACTGGACAGAAAATGATGTGCCGTTTTATCGTGTTGCAGTTCCTTGGCGTAACAGAGGTTGACCAACCAAAAGGCACAGATGTCATAAGGATAGCAGTGAGAAAGCTGAAGGTATGCTCTTAAGAATTTCCCCCAGTACTCAAACAATTTTGATTTTATAGGACCTTAGATTTGTCAATGTCATAACGTACCATCCAAGCCACTACCTGTTCACCTCGCTATCATCTAGAAGGCGAGGTCAGTACAGGCGCATCAAAGCGAGCACCGAGACATTAAAAAACAGCTTCTACTGTATCTCAAGGCCATCAGACTGTTAAATAGCCATCACTAGCACAGAGGCTGCTGCCTACATCCAGACTTGAAATCATTGGCCACTTTAATAAATGGAACACTAGTCACTTTAATAATGTCACTTTAATTGAATAATGTTTACATATCTTGCATTACTCATCCTATATGTATGTTCGGCATTCTATATTATTCTACTGTATCTTAGC
>NW_027029919.1:0-1549 GCF_034236695.1 Oncorhynchus nerka
CTTGATTTGTTGTTGATAACATGTGTTGTTGTTTATGTTGTGTAGAACAGCTTACAGCCTGAAGAGTCCAGCCTGTCCTCAGACCCCAAATCCAGCCCTATGTCAAATTAGCGTCTTCATCACACAGATACTACAGGTAACACACACACACACACCTTCACACACACACACACACCTTCACACACACACACACACACACATCTCCTCAGTAAAGTGCAATGTGTGTGTGTGTGTGTGTGTGTGTGTGTGTAGTTTGTCAGCAGGGTGGATAATAAGTATAAGCGTATGAACAGCAGTGAGCGTGTTCGCATTGTGAGCTCAGGAAACCCAACGCTGCCCAGACCAGGCTTCGAAACCCTGAGACAGGATGGTAAGCCTTGCACCCTACACCCTAAACACTACAGGAAACCCAACGCTGCCCAGACCAGGCTTCGAACCCTGAGACAGGATGGTAAGCCTTGCACCCTACACCCTAAACACTACAGGAAACCCAACGCTGCCCAGACCAGGCTTCGAAACCCTGAGACAGGATGGTAAGCCTTGCACCCTACACCCTAAACACTACAGGAAACCCAACGCTGCCCAGACCAGGCTTCGAAACCCTGAGACAGGATGGTAAGCCTTGCACCCTACACTATACACTACAGGAAACCCAACGCTGCCCAGACCAGGCTTCGAAACCCTGAGACAGGATGGTAAGCCTTGCACCCTACACCCTAAACACTACAGGAAACCCAACGCTGCCCAGACCAGGCTTTGAAACCCTGAGACAGGATGGTAAGCCTTGCACCCTACACCCTAAACACTACAGGAAACCCAACGCTGCCCAGACCAGGCTTCGAAACCCTGAGACAGGATGGTAAGCCTTGCACCCTACACCCTAAACACTACAGGAAACCCAACGCTGCCCAGACCAGGCTTCGAAACCCTGAGACAGGATGGTAAGCCTTGCACCCTACACCCTAAACACTACAGGAAACCCAACGCTGCCCAGACCAGGCTTCGAAACTCCTGAGACAGGATGGTAAGCCTTGCACCCTACACCCTAAAAACACTACAGGAAACCCAACGCTGCCCAGACCCGGCTTCAAAACCCTGAGAGACAGGATGGTAAGCCTTGCACCCTACACCCTAAACACTACAGGAAACCCACGCTGCCCAGACCAGGCTTTGAAACCCTGAGACAGGATGGTAAGCCTTGCACCCTACACCCTACACACTATACACTACAGGAAACCCAACGCTGCCCAGACCAGGCTTCGAAACCCTGAGACAGGATGGTAAGCCCTGCACCCTACACACTATACAATACAGGAAACCCAATGCTGCCCAGACCAGGCTTCAAAACCCTGAGACAGGATGGTAAGCCCTGCACCCTACACACTGCAGAGCCCAACCTATACAATAAGGACAGGAAACACTATACAATAGGAAACAATTCTCCAGACCAGGCTTCATAACCCTGAGACAGGATGGTAAGGCCTACACCCTGCACCCTACAGGAAACCCAATGCTGCCCAGACCAGGCTTCAAAACCCTGAAACAGGAT
>NW_027029920.1:0-1551 GCF_034236695.1 Oncorhynchus nerka
GAGGTTCCAAAACCCATTCAAATGGACAGGATCAAAGGTTCCAAACTCCATTCAAATGGACAGGATTAAAGGTTGCAAGCCTATCTCAAATGGACAGGATTGAAGGTTCCAAACCCATTCAAATGGACATGATTAGGTTTAAACCCATTCAAATTGACTTTAAGTTAAGGACACGGCAAATTCTATGGATTATATTTCTGGGGTATTGATCACAACAAAGTTTCGAAACAATGATAGCAAAATGTTGAACATAATTACTTAGTTATTGGTCTCTCTGACGGGCTCCAGAGTTCACTACTGTTCGCGCTATTGAACAGGACATTACCTAATCATTACTATTGAACATGACGTTACCTAATCATTACTATTGAACATGACGTTACCTAACCTAATCATTACTATTGAACATGACGTTACCTAATCATTACTATTGAACATGACGTTACCTTACCTAATCATTACTATTGAACAGGACATTACCCAATCATTACTATTGAACAGGACATTACCTAATCATTACTATTGAACAGGACGTTACCTAATCATTACTATTGAACAGGACGTTACCTAACCTAATCATTACTATTGAACAGGACATTACCTAATCATTACTATTGAACAGGACATTACCTAATCATTACTATTGAACAGGACGTTACCTAATCATTATATTGAACAGGACATTACCTAATCATTACTATTGAACAGGACGTTACCTAATCATTACTATTGAACAGGACGTTACCTAATCATTACTATTGAACAGGACATTACCTAATCATTACTATTGAACAGGACATTACCTAATCATTACTATTGAACAGGACGTTACCTAATCATTACTATTGAACAGGACGTTACCTAATCATTACTATTGAACAGGACGTTACCTAATCATTACTATTGAACAGGACATTACCTAATCATTACTATTGAACAGGACATTACCTAATCATTACTATTGAACAGGACGTTACCTAATCATTACTATTGAACATGACGTTACCTAATCATTACTATTGAACAGGACGTTACCTAATCATTACTATTGAACAGGACATTACCTAATCATTACTATTGAACAGGACGTTACCTAATCATTACTATTGAACAGGACATTACCTAATCATTACTATTGAACAGGACATTACCTAATCATTACTATTGAACAGGAAGTGGAAACCTCACAAGATACACGTTTTCATTGTCAATAATGAATGACATAATTAAAACACAAATACATAAAAAGCCAAGATCCTATTTTCTCCTGATGGATTTAAAGATATAAAACAGACCAACAACAACATGCTGTAATTGAAGACATGTAAAAATATGAGATACTGAGAAAATGTCTTGTTGAAATGAACCGGCTGTCTGACTGACTTAGTACGACAGCTGAATTACCCCATGCTGGCTGAAATCAGTCTGAGAGAAACGCCTGGCTCAGTTCAAACAGATCTGTATGAATTACCATTAATGCTGAGAGAGAGAGATCTCACACACACACACACACACACAGCGCACGCACGCACACACACACACACACACACA
>NW_027029921.1:0-1552 GCF_034236695.1 Oncorhynchus nerka
ACCCTCACATCACTTGCCCTGGGTGGACCATTACTACCTACATCACCAGCCCTGGGTGGACCATTATTACCCTACATCACTAGCCCTGGGTGGACCATTAATACCCTCTACATCACTAGCCCTGGGTGGACCATTAATACCCTACATCACTAGCCCTGGGTGGACCATTAATACCCTAACATCACTAGCCCTGGGTGGACCATTAATACCTACATCACTAGCCCTGGGTGGACCATTAATACCCTACATCACTAGCCCCTGGGTGGACCATTAAATACCCTACATCACTAGCCCTGGGTGGACCATTAATACCCTACATCACTAGCCCTGGGTGGACCATTATATACCCTACATCACTAGCCCTGGGTGGACCATTAATACCCTACATCACTAGCCCTGGGTGGACCATTAATACCCTACATCACTAGCCCTGGGTGGACCATTAATACCCTACATCACTAGCCCTGGGTGGACCATTAATACCCTACATCACTAGCCCTGGGTGGACCATTAATACCCTACATCACTAGCCCTGGGTGGACCATTAATACCCTACATCACTAGCCCTGGGTGGACCATTAATACTACATCACTAGCCCTGGGTGAACCATTAATACCCTACATCACTAGCCCTGGGTGGACCATTAATACCCTACATCACTAGCCCTGGGTGGACCATTAAAACCCTACATCACTAGCCCTGGGTGGACCATTAATACCCTACATCACTAGCCCTGGGTGGACCATTAATACTCTACATCACTAGCCCTGGGTGAACCATTAATACTCTACATCACTAGCCCTGGGTGAACCATTAATACCTACATCACTAGCCCTGGGTGAACCATTAATACCCTACATCACTAGCCCTGGGTGGACCATTAATACCCTACATCACTAGCCCTGGGTGAACCATTAATACTCTACATCACTAGCCCTGGGTGGACCATTAATATCTACATCACTAGCCCTGGGTGACCATTAATACCCTACATCACTAGCCCTGGGTGAACCATTAATACCCTACATCACTAGCCCTGGGTGGACCATTAATACCCTACATCACTAGCCCTGGGTGAACCATTAATACTCTACATCACTAGCCCTGGGTGGACCATTAATACCCTACATCACTAGCCCTGGGTGGACCATTAATACCCTACATCACTAGCCCTGGGTGAACCATTAATACCCTACATCACTAGCCCTGGGTGGACCATTAATACCCTACATCACTAGCCCTGGGTGGACCATTATCCTACATCACTAGCCCTGTACCATTAATACCCATCACTAGCCCTGGGTGGACCATTAATACCCTACATCACTAGCCCTGGGTGGACCATTAATACCCTACATCACTAGCCCTGGGTGAACCATTAATACCCTACATCACTAGCCCTGGGTGGACCATTAATACCCTACATCACTAGCCCTGGGTGGACCATTAATACCCTACATCACTAGCCCTGGGTGGACCATTAATACCCTACATCACTAGCCCTGGGTGAACCATTAATACCTACATCACTAGCCGGTGGACCATTAAACA
>NW_027029922.1:0-1552 GCF_034236695.1 Oncorhynchus nerka
GTCTGGAGACACCGTGGAGAAAGTTCTGCTGCCTGCAACATCCTCCAGCATGGCCCGGTTTGGCGGTGGATCAGTCACTGGTGTGAGGGTGGAATTTCTTTGGGGGCCGCACAGCCCTCCATGTGCCTCGCCAGAGGTAGCCTGACTGCCATTAGGTCCCGAGATGAGATCCTCAGACCCCTTGTGAGACCATATGCTGGTGCGGTTGGCCCTGGGTTCCTCCTAATTCAAGGCAATGCTAGACCTCATGTGGCTGGAGTGTGTCAGCAGTTCCTGCAAGAGGAAGGCATTGATGCTATGGACTGGCCCGCCCATTCCCCAGACCTGAATCCAATTGAGCACATCTGGGACATCATGTCTCGCTCCATCCACCAACGCCACGTTGCACCACAGACTGTCCAGGAGTTGGCGGATACTTTAGTCCAGGTCTTGAAGGAGATCCCTCAGGAGACCATCCGCCACGTCATCAGGAGCATGCCCAGGTGTTGTAGGGAGGTCATACAGGCACGTGGAGGCCACACACTACTGAGCCTCATTTTGACTTGTTTTCAGGACATTACATCAAAGTTGGATCAGCCTGTAGTGTGGTTTTCCACTTTAATTTTGAGTGTGACTCCAAATCCAGACCTCCATGGGTTGATAAATTTGATTTCCATTGATAATTTTTGTTTGATTTTGTTGTCAGCACATTCAACTATGTAAATAAAAAAGTAATTAATAAGAATATTTCATTCATTCAGATCTAGGATGTTATTTTAGTGTTCCCTTTATTTTTTTGAGCAGTGTATATTAGAGTTGTATGGAATGGTGTGATAGTCACAGTGTGACATGTTTATTCCCTCTGTTAACAGCTATGTAGTATAATTACATCAACATGATCATGGTAATCAACACATTTAGTTTTGTTATTTGCTACTTTGTACTTGCTAAATGCTGAATGAGTGAGAATGTGAATACGATATAGTATACTATAATATTATAGCCTAGCACATCATGTTACATTACATTGGTAAACACAAAAACTGTTTCCAGTGACAAGTTGATGAGAAGACCGGTCAATAGTTATGTTGGGCAGCTGTACTTCAAACAACATCTGCCAGTTGAATATAGACAGAGTGGGACAGTAAGTTTCATTCTGGATTTTCTACTCAAAATGTAGGGTTATTTCTTATGTACAAAACTTCACAATGTAATTTTACATTAACATCATTATTGAAAGATTATTAATGAGATCCTATGTACGTTATATATTGTCATCAATAATGATGAAAGCCTATGTATAATTGTAGGCTTCATGGGACGTGAACACTCATCAAATGACACTTGAAGATAACGTGCCAACCACTGGTCTACTAACCCATGTTTATGACAGACAGGAGACAGTACAGGCAGACAGTCTCAGGCGGGATGACATCACAATGGCTACTAGAACTCACCTGCAGCTCACCTCTGCTACATTCACACCTCCAGGGGGCCCACATTGATTTTATTAGTCTCTCTCACTCAGATATCCTATTATCATGGCAAAATGTGTACAATTGCAGGAAATGTG